>NC_092716.1:27654041-27729247 GCF_047496885.1 Scyliorhinus torazame | reverse complement strand
CTCCCGATCCGCCCAGACATTCCCCGCCCACCCACCCTCCCGATCCGCCCAGACATTCCCCGCCCACCCACCCTCCCGATCCGCCCAGACATTCCCCGCCCACCCACCCTCCCGATCCGCCCAGACATTCCCCGCCCACTCACCCACCCACCCTCCCGATCCGCACAGACCCACCCACCCTCCCGATCCGCACAGACCTTCCCCGCCCACCCACCCTCCCGATCCGCGCAGACCTTCCCCGCCCGCCCACCTTCCCGATCCGCGCAGACCTTCCCCGCCCGCCCACCTTCCCGATCCGCGCAGACCTTCCCCGCCCGCCCACCCTCCCGATCCGCGCAGACTTTCTCCGCCCGCCCACCCTCCCGATCCGCGCAGACCTTCCCCGCCCGCCCACCCTCCCGATCCGCGCAGACCTTCCCCGCCCGCCCACCCTCCCGATCCGCGCAGACCTTCCCCGCCCGCCCACCCTCCCGATCCGCGCAGACCTTCCCCGCCCGCCCACCCTCCCGATCCGCCCAGACTTTCCCCGCCCGCTCACCCTCCCGATCCGCGCAGACCTTCCCCGCCCGCCCACCCTCCCGATCCGCGCAGACCTTCCCCGCCCGCCCACCCTCCCGATCCGCGCAGACCTTCCCCGCCCGCCCACCCTCCCGATCCGCGCAGACCTTCCCCGCCCACCCACCCACCCTCCCGATCCGCGCAGACCTTCCCCGCCCACCCACCCACCCACCCTCCCGATCCGCGCAGACCTTCCCCTCCCACCCACCCACCCTCCCGATCCGCGCAGACCTTCCCCTCCCACCCACCCACCCTCCCGATCCGCGCAGACCTTCCCCGCCCACCCACCCACCCTCCCGATCCGCGCAGACCTTCCCCGCCCGCCCACCCTCCCGATCCGCGCAGACCTTCCCCGCCCGCCCACCCTCCCGATCCGCGCAGACCTTCCCCGCCCGCCCACCTTCCCGATCCGCGCAGACCTTCCCCGCCCGCCCACCCTCCCGATCCGCGCAGACCTTCCCCGCCCGCCCACCCTCCCGATCCGCGCAGACCTTCCCCGCCCGCCCACCCTCCCGATCCGCGCAGACCTTCCCCGCCCGCCCACCCTCCCGATCCGCGCAGACCTTCCCCGCCCGCCCACCCTCCCGATCCGCGCAGACCTTCCCCGCCCGCCCACCCTCCCGATCCGCGCAGACCTTCCCCGCCCGCCCACCCCCCCGATCCGCGCAGACCTTCCCCGCCCGCCCACCCCCCCAATCCTCCTGCCCATCCCCCCAATCCTCCTGCCCACCCCCCCAATCCTCCTGCCCACCCCCCCAATCCTCCTGCCCACCCCCCCAATCCTCCTGCCCACCCCCCCAATCCTCCTGCCCACCCCCCCAATCCTCCTGCCCACCCCCCAATCCTCCTGCCCACCCCCCCAATCCTCCTGCCAACCCCCCAATCCTCCTGCCAACCCCCCAATCCTCCTGCCCACCCCCCAATCCTCCTGCCCACCCCCCAATCCTCCTGCCCACCCCCCAATCCTCCTGCCCACCCCCCAATCCTCCTGCCCACCCCCCAATCCTCCTGCCCACCCCCCAATCCTCCTGCCCACCCCCCCAATCCTCCTGCCCACCCCCCAATCCTCCTGCCCACCCCCCCAATCCTCCTGCCCACCCCCCCAATCCTCCTGCCCACCCCCCCAATCCTCCTGCCCACCCCCCCAATCCTCCTGCCCACCCCCCCAATCCTCCTGCCCACCCCCCCAATCCTCCTGCCCACCCCCCCAATCCTCCTGCCCACCCCCCCAATCCTCCTGCCCACCCCCCCAATCCTCCTGCCCACCCCCCCAATCCTCCTGCCCACCCCCCCAATCCTCCTGCCCACCCCCCCAATCCTCCTGCCCACCCCCCCAATCCTCCTGCCCACCCCCCCAATCCTCCTGCCCACCCCCCCAATCCTCCTGCCCACCCCCCCAATCCTCCTGCCCACCCCCCCAATCCTCCTGCCCACCCCCCCAATCCTCCTGCCCACCCCCCCAATCCTCCTGCCCACCCCCCCAATCCTCCTGCCCACCCCCCCAATCCTCCTGCCCACCCCCCCAATCCTCCTGCCCACCCCCCCAATCCTCCTGCCCACCCCCCCAATCCTCCTGCCCACCCCCCCAATCCTCCTGCCCACCCCCCCAATCCTCCTGCCCACCCCCCCAATCCTCCTGCCCACCCCCCAATCCTCCTGCCCACCCCCCCAATCCTCCTGCCCACCCCCCCAATCCTCCTGCCCACCCCCCCAATCCTCCTGCCCACCCCCCCAATCCTCCTGCCCACCCCCCCAATCCTCCTGCCCACCCCCCCAATCCTCCTGCCCACCCCCCCAATCCTCCTGCCCACCCCCCCAATCCTCCTGCCCACCCCCCCAATCCTCCTGCCCACCCCCCCAATCCTCCTGCCCACCCCCCCAATCCTCCTGCCCACCCCCCCAATCCTCCTGCCCACCCCCCCAATCCTCCTGCCCACCCCCCCAATCCTCCTGCCCACCCCCCCAATCCTCCTGCCCACCCCCCCAATCCTCCTGCCCACCCCCCCAATCCTCCTGCCCACCCCCCCAATCCTCCTGCCCACCCCCCCAATCCTCCTGCCCACCCCCCCAATCCTCCTGCCCACCCCCCCAATCCTCCTGCCCACCCCCCCAATCCTCCTGCCCACCCCCCCAATCCTCCTGCCCACCCCCCCAATCCTCCTGCCCACCCCCCCAATCCTCCTGCCCACCCCCCCAATCCTCCTGCCCACCCCCCCAATCCTCCTGCCCACCCCCCCAATCCTCCTGCCCACCCCCCCCAATCCTCCTGCCCACCCCCCCCAATCCTCCTGCCCACCCCCCCAATCCTCCTGCCCACCACCCCCAATCCTCCTGCCCACACCCCCAATCCTCCTGCCCACACCCCCAATCCTCCTGCCCACACCCCCCAATCCTCCTGCCCACCCCCCCAATCCTCCTGCCCACCCCCCCAATCCTCCTGCCCACCCCCCCAATCCTCCTGCCCACCCCCCCAATCCTCCTGCCCACCCCCCCAATCCTCCTGCCCACCCCCCCAATCCTCCTGCCCACCCCCCCAATCCTCCTGCCCACCCCCCCAATCCTCCTGCCCACCCCCCCAATCCTCCTGCCCACCCCCCCAATCCTCCTGCCCACCCCCCCAATCCTCCTGCCCACCCCCCCAATCCTCCTGCCCACCCCCCCAATCCTCCTGCCCACCCCCCCAATCCTCCTGCCCACCCCCCCAATCCTCCTGCCCACCCCCCCAATCCTCCTGCCCACCCCCCCAATCCTCCTGCCCACCCCCCCAATCCTCCTGCCCACCCCCCCAATCCTCCTGCCCACCCCCCCAATCCTCCTGCCCACCCCCCCAATCCTCCTGCCCACCCCCCCAATCCTCCTGCCCACCCCCCCAATCCTCCTGCCCACCCCCCCAATCCTCCTGCCCACCCCCCCAATCCTCCTGCCCACCCCCCCAATCCTCCTGCCCACCCCCCCAATCCTCCTGCCCACCCCCCAATCCTCCTGCCCACCCCCCAATCCTCCTGCCCACCCCCCAATCCTCCTGCCCACCCCCCAATCCTCCTGCCCACCCCCCAATCCTCCTGCCCACCCCCCAATCCTCCTGCCCACCCCCCAATCCTCCTGCCCACCCCCCCAATCCTCCTGCCCACCCCCCCAATCCTCCTGCCCACCCCCCCAATCCTCCTGCCCACCCCCCCAATCCTCCTGCCCACCCCCCCAATCCTCCTGCCCACCCCCCCAATCCTCCTGCCCACCCCCCCAATCCTCCTGCCCACCCCCCCAATCCTCCTGCCCACCCCCCCAATCCTCCTGCCCACCCCCCCAATCCTCCTGCCCACCCCCCCAATCCTCCTGCCCACCCCCCCAATCCTCCTGCCCACCCCCCCAATCCTCCTGCCCACCCCCCCAATCCTCCTGCCCACCCCCCCAATCCTCCTGCCCACCCCCCCAATCCTCCTGCCCACCCCCCCAATCCTCCTGCCCACCCCCCCAATCCTCCTGCCCACCCCCCCAATCCTCCTGCCCACCCCCCCAATCCTCCTGCCCACCCCCCCAATCCTCCTGCCCACCCCCCCAATCCTCCTGCCCACCCCCCCAATCCTCCTGCCCACCCCCCCAATCCTCCTGCCCACCCCCCCAATCCTCCTGCCCACCCCCCCAATCCTCCTGCCCACCCCCCCAATCCTCCTGCCCACCCCCCCAATCCTCCTGCCCACCCCCCCAATCCTCCTGCCCACCCCCCCAATCCTCCTGCCCACCCCCCCAATCCTCCTGCCCACCCCCCCAATCCTCCTGCCCACCCCCCCAATCCTCCTGCCCACCCCCCCAATCCTCCTGCCCACCCCCCCAATCCTCCTGCCCACCCCCCCAATCCTCCTGCCCACCCCCCCAATCCTCCTGCCCACCCCCCAATCCTCCTGCCCACCCCCCCAATCCTCCTGCCCACCCCCCCAATCCTCCTGCCCACCCCCCCAATCCTCCTGCCCACCCCCCCAATCCTCCTGCCCACCCCCCCAATCCTCCTGCCCACCCCCCCAATCCTCCTGCCCACCCCCCCAATCCTCCTGCCCACCCCCCCAATCCTCCTGCCCACCCCCCCAATCCTCCTGCCCACCCCCCCAATCCTCCTGCCCACCCCCCCAATCCTCCTGCCCACCCCCCCAATCCTCCTGCCCACCCCCCCAATCCTCCTGCCCACCCCCCCAATCCTCCTGCCCACCCCCCCAATCCTCCTGCCCACCCCCCCAATCCTCCTGCCCACCCCCCCAATCCTCCTGCCCACCCCCCAATCCTCCTGCCCACCCCCCCAATCCTCCTGCCCACCCCCCCAATCCTCCTGCCCACCCCCCCAATCCTCCTGCCCACCCCCCCAATCCTCCTGCCCACCCCCCCAATCCTCCTGCCCACCCCCCCAATCCTCCTGCCCACCCCCCCAATCCTCCTGCCCACCCCCCCAATCCTCCTGCCCACCCCCCAATCCTCCTGCCCACCCCCCAATCCTCCTGCCCACCCCCCAATCCTCCTGCCCACCCCCCAATCCTCCTGCCCACCCCCCAATCCTCCTGCCCACCCCCCAATCCTCCTGCCCACCCCCCAATCCTCCTGCCCACCCCCCCAATCCTCCTGCCCACCCCCCCAATCCTCCTGCCCACCCCCCCAATCCTCCTGCCCACCCCCCCAATCCTCCTGCCCACCCCCCCCAATCCTCCTGCCCACACAGCCCTTCCCCACCTGCCCAATCCGCCTGCCCACCCACCCAATCCGCAGAGCCCTCTACCTGCTCGCCCACACAGCCCTTCCCCACCTGCCGACCCCCCAATCCGCCTGCCCACCCACCCAATCCGCACAGCCCTTCCTGCAAGGGTGGGTGATGAATTTGTTGTAACGGCAATATAATGCGAAATGAAAGAATTCCTACAGTGCAGAAGGGGGTCATTTGGCCCATTGAGTCTGCACTGACTTTCTGACCTTGCCTTGGCCCAATCCCCCGCCCTATCTCCCTAACACCACCTAACCTACACAAATCTGACTTTAAAAAGTACTCGAGGCTGATTGAAAGGCCTGATAAGTTTGGACAATATTAATTTTGATATTTACCAACAAGATGCTATGTCTGCAATCTGCCAGACTGCAATACTCAATAACATTTCCAAGTGCATGTTTGATAATGTAGGCAGATTAATTAGCCATTTTGAGTACAGCAAAATCCCACAGATTACAATAAAATTTGTTTTTTCTTCGAGGTGTTAGTTGAGGACGAACTTTTACTTTTATATTGTTCTTTGATAGGCACGGCAAATGTACAGTGCACCAAATGCGTCAATAATCGTTTTGAAATATCGCAGCCAGTCTGAATATACACCTCCACTTGCTAGTTCAAAGGAACAAGTGCTGTGACTTAATAAAGTAAAGAGAGTGGTGTTCTTAACCTTATCTCTTCAAAATGTAGCCTTTGGTGGGAAACGGCTCTTATAAGTCCAAGCCCACTTCTTGCTCAAGGCTCTAACGTGATTATTACTGGTCAGCATACCCAGTGAGTATAGTTAAGCTGATTCTGTGCTAAGTGGGAAGCTGTGCTCATTGGTTGGAAAGTTTCAAGGGCAGTATTGTTCTGTGCGTTTTATGAACAAGGATTTTGGACTGGTAGCACAGGATAGTGGAAATACCCCAGAATGCTTTTTATTTTTACTTTTCATATACTTCCCTATAACATCAATGTCAGATCAAGCTGTTCCAGTACAGCTACAACACTGGCACATGCCCAGCCATGAAGAAAATTGTCCAGGTATGTCCTATACACAAAAGGCAGGGCAAATTCAGCCTGGTGAATTACCATTCGTTCAGACTACTCTCGATCATCAGTAAAGTGATAGAACAGGTCATCAACAGTGCTATCAAGCAGCACTTACTCCGAAGTAACCTGCTCACTAATGCTCAGTTTGAGTTCTGCCAGGATCATTCAGCTTCCAACCTCATTGCAGCCTTGGTTCAAACATGGACAAAAGAGCTGAATGACAGAGCTGAAATGAGAGTGACTGTCCTTGACATCGAAGCTGCATTTGACCGGGTGTGGCATCAAGGAGCCCTAGCATAACTGGAATCAATGTGAATCAGGGGGGAAACCCTCTGCTGGCCGTACAAAGAGCACAAAGAAATATGGTTGTGGTGGTCGGAGATCAATCATCTCAGTTCAAGGGTGTCAATTATGCAGGAGTTCCTCAGGGTAGTGTCCTAGGCCAAACCATCTCCAGCTGCTTCATCAATGACCTTCCTTCCATTATAAGGTCAAAATTGTGACTGTTCGCTGACTACACAAAGTTCAGCACCATTCGCGACGACTCAGTTACTGAAACAGTCCATGTCCAAATACAGCATGACCTGAACAATATCCAGCCTTGGGTGAAAAGTGGCAAGTAACATTCATGCCACACAAGTGCCAGGCACTTTCCCACCTGCCCCCCATGTCGCTTGGTTAGCTGAGAGACCAAATATCTGTCCATCTCAGTCTTAAGTACACTCCGTGATGGGGTAAGGAATTCCAAAGATTCACCACTCTTTATGAACAAAGTTCTCCTCGCCTCAGTCCAAAAATGATTGGCAACTTATCCTGAAACTGTGTCCCTGTGTTCTCGATTTCCCAACCAGGAAAAGCAACCGTCTACCCTGTCCACAGAATTGTGCATGTTTGAATAGATTAGCACTCAAGATCCAAAGAATGTCGACCCAATTGACTCAGCCTTTCATCATATGACGACCATCTCATCCCAGGAACTAATCTTGTGAACCTTCGCTGTACTGCCACTAATGCAAGTATATCCTCCTTTTAAATATGGAGACCAAAACTGTGCACAGTATTCCAAGTGTGGTCTCACCAAAGCCCCGTTCCCTTGTAGCAAAACCGATTTATGGTACTCCAATCTCCTTGCAATAATGGCCAACGTGCCATTTACTACCAAAATGAATAAACTCTCACTTTCCCACAATGTTACTCTATTTGTCACCTTGTTGTCTAATCTGCCCCAGCAGCCCTGGACACACCCACACCCATCATCACAGCTTCCAAAGTCAGATCGGCTTTCTTGAAAGTGAACCCTCAGAAGGTAACAGGCCCGAGCGGGGTCCCTGGTCGTGCACTCCCATCTTGCGCGGACTAGCTGGCGGATGTGTTTACGGACATCTTCAACCTCTCCCTTCTACGTCCCGAGGTCCCCACCTGCTTCAAGAACACCACCATCATACCAGGCAACGTGCCTCAACGACTATCATCCGGTGGCCTTGACATCGATCATAATGAAGTGCTTCGAGAGGTTGGCCATGAGGCACATCAGCTCCATACTCCCAGAATGCTTTGATCCACTGCAATTTGCATACCACCACAACCGGTCCACAGTAGATGTCATCTCCCTGGCCATACACTCACCCTGGAGCATCTCAACAACAAGGACTTCTTCATCAGACCCCTATTTATTGACTACAGCTCCGCCATCAACACTATAATCCCAGCCAAGCTCATATCAAAGCTCCAAAACCTAGGACTTGGCTCCTCACTCTGCAACTGGATCCTCGACGTCCTGACACACACATCACAACTTCCTGACTCATAGACCACAATCAGTAAGAATAAACAACACCTCCTCCACAATAGTCCTCAATACTGGGGCCCCGCAGGCTGCTTACTTAGCCCCCTACTATACTCCCTATACATACACGACTGCATGGCAAAATTTGGTTCCAAGTCCATCTACAGGTTTGCTGATGACACGACCATAGTGGGTCGGATCTCTAACAACGATGAGTCAGAATACAGGAGGGAGCTAGAAAACCGAGTGGAGTGGTGTAACAACAACAATCGGGCTGGTTTAGCACACTGGGCTAAATCGCTGGCTTTTAAAGCAGGCCAGCAGCACGGTTCAATTCCCGTACCAGTCTCCCCGAACAGGTGCCGGAATGTGGTGACTAGGGGCTTTTCACAGTAACTTCATTGAAGCCTACTTGTGACAATAAGCGATTTTCATTTCATCCCTCCTTCAATGTCAGCAAAACTAAAGAGCTGGTCATTGACTTCAGGAAGCAAAGCATTGTACACACCCCTGTCAGCATCAATGGGGTGAAGGTGGTTGACAGCTTCAAATTCCTCGGTGTGCACATCACCAAAAATCTGTCCTGGTCCACCCACGTTGCCGCTACCACCAAGAAAGCACAACAGCGCCTATACTTCCTCAGGAAACTAAGGAAATTCGGCATGCCCACATTGACTCTCTTACCAATTTTTACAGGTGCATCACAAAGCATCCTATCAGGCTGCATCATAGCCTGATATGGCAACTGCTCTGCCCAAGACCATAAACTACAGAGACTGGTGAACACCGCCCAGTCCATCACATGAACCTGCCTCTCATCCATTGACTCTGTCTACACCGCCCGGTGCCTGGGGAAAGCGGGCAGTATAATCAAAGGCCCCTCCCACTCTATTGCTCACTCTTCCAACTTCTTCCATCGGGCAAGAGATTCAAAAGCCTGAGAACACGCACGAACAGATTCAAAGACAGCTTTTTCCCCGCTGTTACCAGACTGCTAACCGACCCTCTTATGGATGATCTGATCTCTTCACACACCTTCTCTACTGAGTAGTACTACACTTGCTTCACCCAATGCCTATGTCTATGTATTTACGTTGTGTATTTTATGTTTGCCCTATTATGTATTTTCTTTTCATGTACGGAATGATCTGTTTGAGCTGCACGCAGAATAATACTTTTCACTGTACCTCGGTACACGTGACAATAAACAAACCCAATCATCCAATCTGTCTGTATTTCTTTACAGCCTCTGTGCTCGTCTCAAAGCTTACATTCCCCCATTCTAGGATGCAGTTAGGCAGATATACTTTGCTTCCATGATGGAATTTGTGGTTTCAGAGCTTCTATTTTATTGAAACAGACCCTAATTGAAAAGGCAAACTAAGAAAGCAAACTGACCCTCCCAGTTTCTAAGGAAACTAAAACTGATTGTAATTCGAAACTTCAGGGACATTAGTTGAAACCATATTCAAGGAGGCAACGGTCAGAGCTCATGATGGTGATCCCAGTCAGCACAGTACGAGTAATAATAATGACTATCTTTATTAGTGTCACAAGTATGCTTACATTACACTGCAATGAAGTTACTGTGAAAATCCCCTCATCGCCACACTCGGGTACACTGAGGGAGAATTCAGAATGTCCAATTCACCTAACAAGCATGTCTTTTGGGACTTGTGGGAGGAAACCCATGCAGACAGGGGGAGAACGTGCAGACTCCGCACAGACAGTGACCCAAGCGGGAGTCAAACCCGTGTCCCTCGTGCTGTGAAGCAACAGTGCTAACCACTGTGCTACCGTGCCGCTGAAGATAGGAGCTAGATCCAGAAGCTGAGAATAGGCGAGCATGCAGTTGCTGCAGCTGTTTCCAATACTGCGGATCTATGCCATCCTGATTGTGGTAAGCAAAGATGAGGAAGTTCTGCAGATGTTTTGTCATTTTTGGTGAAAACCATGCCCATGGAACTTGGTGTGCTGATGTTGGCAGGGGATCTGGGTGAATCTTAGAAAAAGAGTAGCTGAAATTCTTTGTGAAGAAGACACGAGTTTTGAAGGGCTTTGAACGAGATTGATGACGTGGGGCAGCACGGTAGCCTTGTGGATAGCACAATTGCTTCACAGCTCCAGGGTCCCAGGTTCGATTCCGGCTTGGGTCACTGTCTGTGCGGAGTCTGCACATCCTCCCCGTGTGTGCGTGGGTTTCCTCCGGGTGCTCCGGTTTCCTCCCACAGTCCAAAGATGTGCAGGTTAGGTGGATTGGCCATGATAAATTGCCCTTAGTGTCCAAAATTGCCCTTAGTGTTGGGTGGGGTTACTGGGTTATGGGGCTAGGGTGGTGGTGTTGACCTTGGGTAGGGTGCTCTTTCCAGGAGCCGGTGCAGACTCGATGGGCCGAATGGCCTCCTTCTGCACTGTAAATTCTATGAAATCTATGAAATCTATGTTTGCTGAGTGGCCGGCTGAGCCTGTTCATAAGATTTGTCCTAGTTATTTCTCCCATTCAGCGTCAATTAGCCTGGTAATTCATGTTAACTTCGGTTGATTCTGGGTTTTCGAGAGTATGTGGTTTCCCAAGATAGTATTTAGTATTTGCTTTGTCTGATTCTTGGATAGTTTAAAAACATATATTTTGCTTTACACCATGCAATCTTGTGACTTTGTTCTTTAAGTAAATAACTGGGACCTCCGAAACAAAAAAAAGTTGAGTCGCTGTTAAAAGAAATTATAACACTACAGTAATTTACTTGTCTTTGCTGGGCTTACACGCTTCATTCGTGCTTTACTGCAGTATTCACACCTGTTGAGTCACAAGGTTGTTGGTTCAAGCCCCAGTCCAGATATTAGAGCATGTAATGCAGGCTGGCATTCTTGAGGGAGTGTTACTCCATTGACAATGCCTTTTCCGAGATGAGATGTTAAACCGAGCCAGAAGATTTTACAGAGGTCCATAAGACCATAAGACATAGGAGCGGAAGTAAGGACATTCAGCCCATCGAGTCCACTCCGCCATTCAATCATGGCTGATTTCAACTCCATTTACCCGCTCTCTCTCCATAGCCCTTAATTCCTCGAGAAATCAAGAATTTATCAACTTCTGTCTTAAAGACACTCAACGTCCCGGCCTCCACTGCCCTCTGTGGCAATGAATTCCACAGACCCACCACTCTCTGGCTGAAGAAATTTCTCCTCATCTCTGTTCTAAAGTGACTCCCTTTTATTCTAAGGCTGTGCCCCCGGGTCCTAGTCTCCCCTGCTAATGGAAACAACTTCCCTACACCCACCCTATCTAAGCCATTCATTATCTTGTAAGTTTCTATTAGATCTCCCCTCAACCTCCTAAACTCCCGCTCCAGTGCCAGTATGTCCTTCCTGAGGTGTGGGGCCCAAAATTGTTCACAGTATTCTAAATGGGGCCTAACTAATGCTTTATAAAGCTTCAGAAGTACATCCCTGCTTTTATATTCCAAGCCTCTTGAGATGAATGACAACATTGCATTTGCTTTCTTAATTACGGACTCAACCTGCAAGTTTACCTTTAGAGAATCCTGGACTAGGACTCCCAAGTCCCTTTGCACGTCAGCATTATGAATTTTGTCACCATTTAGAAAATAGTCCATGCCTCTAATTCTTTTTTCCAAAGTACAAGACCTCGCACTTGCCCACGTTGAATTTCATCAGCCATTTCTTGGACCACTCTCCTAAACTGTCTAAATCTTTCTGCAGCCTCCCCACCTCCTCCATACTACCTGCCCCTCCACCTATCTTTGTATCATCGGCAAACTTAGCCAGAATGCCCCCAGTCCTGTCATCTAGATCGTTAATATATAAAGAGAACAGCTGTGGCCCCAACACTGATCCCTGCGGGACACCACTCGTCACCGGTTGCCATTCCGAAAAAGAACCTTTTATCCCAACTCTCTGCCTTCTGCCTGACAGCCAATCGTCAATCCATGTTAGTACCTTGCCTCGAATACCATGGGCCCTTATTTTACTCAGCAGTCTCCCGTGAGGCACCTTATCAAAGGCCTTTTGGAAGTCAAGATAGATAACATCCATTGGCTCTCCTTGGTCTAACCTATTTGTTATCTCTTCAAAGAACTCTAACAGGTTTGTCAGGCACGACCCCCCCTTACTAAATCCATGTTGACTTGTCCTAATCTGACCCTGCACTTCCAAGAATTTAGAAATCTCATCCTTCACAATGGATTCTAGAATCTTGCCAACAACCGAGGTTAGGCTAATTGGCCTATAATTTTCCATCTTTTTCCTTGTTCCCTTGAACAGGGGGGTTACAACAGCGATTTTCCAATCCTCTGGGACTTTCCCAGACTCCAGTGACTTGAAAGATCATAACTAACGCCTCCACTATTTCTTCAGCTATCTCCTTTAGAACTCTAGGATGTAGTCCATCTGGGCCCGGAGATTTATCAATTTTTAGACCTCTTAGTTTCTCTAGCACTTTCTCCTTTGTGATGGCTACCATATTAAACTCTGCCCCCTGACTCTCCGGAATTGGTGGGATATTACTCGTGTCTTCTACTGTGAAGACTGACGCAAAGTACTTATTTAGTTCCTCAGCTATTTCCTTGTCTCCCATCACAAAATTGCCAGGGTCATTTTGGAGCGGCCCAATGTCAACGTTTGCCTCCCGTTTGTTTTTAATGTATTTAAAGAAACTTTTACTATCATTCCTAATGTTACTGGCTAGCCTACCTTCATATTTGATCCTCTCTTTCCTTATTTCTCTCTTTGTTATCCTCTGTTTGTTTTTGTAGCCTTCCCAATCTTCTGACTTCCCACTACTCTTTGCCACATTATAGGCTTTCTCTTTTGCTTTGATGCATTCCCTAACTTCCTTTGTCAGCCATGGCTGCCTAATCCCCCCTCTGATAACCTTTCTTTTCTTTGGGATGAACCTCTGCACTGTGTCCTCAATTACTCCCAGAAACTCCTGCCATTGCTGTTCTACTGTCTTTCCCACTAGGCTCTGCTCCCAGTCGATTTTTGTCAGTTCCTCCCTCATGCCCCTGTAGTTACCTTTATTTAACTGTAACACCTTTACATCTGATTCTACCTTCTTTCTTTCAAATTGGAGATTGAATTCTACCATATTATGATCACTGCCTCCTAAGTGCTCCCTTACTTTAAGATCTTTAATCAAGTCTGGATCATTACATAACACTAAGTCCAGAATGGCCTGTTCCCCTGGGCTCCATCACAAGCTGTTCCAAAAAGCCCTCCTGTAAACATTCAATGAATTCCCTTTCCTTGGGTCCACTGGCAGCATTATTTACCCAGTCCACCTGCATATTGAAGTCCCCCATGATCACTGTGACCGTGCCTTTCTGACATGCACTTTCTATTTTGTGGTGCATTTTGTGCCCCCGGTCCTGACCACTGTTAGGAGGCCTGTACATAACTCCCATTATGGTTTTTTTGCCTTCCAAGAAGAGTTTTCCGAGTGCCCTGATCATTTTTCTTTGCCACAGTCAACACCAAAGGAACAAACGTTCTGGACATTGATCCCTTTGTCTTCCATCCCACGTTTGTTGGGTCTGATTCCGTTAATACCTGGTTCTCCCACATGACATGAGCCACTCCTACCTGCTACCAAAATGGAAAAGTTGAGTATCTGTTACTGGAATTACTGATTCCATAAAAGTTGGGCAGTTTTTGATCGTAAAGACTCGATTGGTGAATTTACTAGGAGTGGCCAGCAGGTGGCTGAAATGCAAACTGCTTTGGAATCTCTTGTACAGTATTTTGTTTCAAAACAGCATTTAACCATTAAGCAGAGACTTCACAATTCTAAAACTTGACCTTTTTTTTGGGTCAGGTGTCACAAAGAAAGTTACAATGGAAGGGACAAAACAGTCCAGGGTCTCTCGTCCGCACAAGATCAGTGAATCGTCAAAGGTTAGTGTCTGCTCAAACTCATCAAACACATCTCATCTGATATAATTACCATTTAATGAGAGGAATTCTTGAATTACATGACCATATAAGCTGCTGAAGATGTTTGTGAAATATATAGCTCCCAGCAAGAGGTACAAACCGTTTTATGATTCTTTTGGCTACTTAAAGAAGCTACCTCGGGAGAAAATGGATGATGTCTTTTTTTTTTGGTAGGTACACTCTTGTTGATCAGGTCACTGAACAACATTCAGTTTGGAAGAGTCAAAAGGAGCCTACAATGTATTCACGTGTTCTACCCAGTTAAACACATGCATGTTTTCTACATTATGACAGTGGCCAATGTTCTCTCTAGGATGGATGTAGCCACACAGAAATCTGGACTATAGTGCACAATGAAATAAACAGGCTGCTCACAACTTTGTCAGTGCGAGCATAATATAAGACATAAATTTAGAAATTCAGTGGCCGTGACTTTGGCTCAAAAGTATGTCATTGTCAGTCGTGCATTTTCATATGTCCTGAATAGTGAAAGGTGCAGGATGAATGCGTGTCTTCTCTTTCTGGTATTTGTTTATCGTGTATTACAATATCAATACAGAAGTTTTTAAAAATTGAATAAATTCTGATACTCGTGCTGCTGCGAGTTAATTTCTGGTTTTTAAAAACCAAATCAAGATTTAATTATTCACTTCGGTTTGTTGTTCTAACTGCCGGTACATTACTTACTAGGTAGATAAAGTCATACTGTAGCATGTTTAAATTTACTTCTTCCCTTGTCCAACAAAATTTCACTGGGGATGCGCTGGAGAGTATGAATGCAGTCTCCCTCAGTATTGCAGATTGTCATCCTGAGAAGGTGCCTATTCTTTATTGACCCAGTATGGACTGAGGACACTTGAGTATTGCAAATGTTTATTTAATTAGTTGATCTCTTTTGATGCTCATAGACAAATACATTTTTAAAAATTCTCGTAACTATAAATACATTTCGCCCAGACTACTCTTCGACGATATCTTTGCTTCCTTTTTTCTCTGTTCTTTCCTGTATATCTCCCAGCCTGTATGCCTTGAACATGGTCAACAAATGAGTCCATATTAACAGTTTCTCACAGATGCTAAATTATTTACTATTTACAGTCAGCTCTCAATTGCTGAATTATTCCACACATTCAGTTGGAGTGAATGACACGGTTGTGCAGCAGGCACAGCACTCTCTTCGCTATCGTCACAGCAGTGAAGGTTTGAGCTCCTTCATGGTTAAAATAGGTTTATTGTAAATATATATATTTTTAAATTTAGAGTACCCAATTTTTGTTTCCCAATTAAGGGGCAATTTAGCGTGGCCAATCCACCTAACCTGCACATCTTTGGGTTGTGGGGGTGAAACCCACGCAGACACGGGGAGAATGTGAAAACTCCACACGGACAGTGACCCAGAGCCGGGATTCGAACCCGAGTCCCGTAGAGCCAGTGCTAACCACTGCGTCACGTGCCGCCCTGGTTTATTGTAAATATAGCTCAAACCAAAGCCAGTGAGTACATGATTCATCATTGACAGTGGCAGGGCAGGCTGAAAGAGCAATTGATGCCTATAAATGCATTTCGCCTGTACTACCTGGCTTGCACACTTTCCGTTTACCTTAACTCTTTTTTTCCCCCTCTTTCTCTAAAGCTTTGCTTCCTTTTGTCTCTCTTCGGCCCTATATGCCTTGAGCATAGTCAACAAATGAGTCCAAATTAACAGCTCGTCACAGGTACTAAATAAAGAACAGTTAGTAAAGCATAAGGGACCCTGGCTTTCATTTTTTTAAAAATATATATTTTTATTGACTTTTCAATAATTTTTAGACACCGTTTACAAAAACCAACAATAACAGCAATAACCCCCCCCCCGAACCCCCCCAACAACTAACAGTGAGCAACTCTTTAAAGTACATTACAAACGGCCACCATCTACAGTAAAACCCTTCCACTGGCCCTTTCATGCCGAATTTGATCTTCTTGAGATGCAAAACCTCCATCAGGTCACCCAGCCGTGGTGCTTGGCGGTCTAGTCGACCAACAGCCTAAGAGGATCTGCCTCCTTTGATCCATCTCTTTGCTACAAGCGAGGCAAAGGCTAGAAGGTCTGCCCCTACCCCCATCCGGAGCTCCGGCACATCCGAAAGCCCCAAAAACATTGCCAGTGGGCAAGGCTCCAACCCAATCTTCAGGATTGCTGACATGGTACAAAAAAAGAACCTTCGTAAGCCCACCAGCTTTGAGCACGACCAGAACATGTGCGCGTGGTATGCCGATCCTTCGGAACAACAATAGCATCTACCCTCCACCCCATCGAAAAACTGGCTCATTCTAGCCTTAGAGAGGTGTGTTCGAAACGCTACTTTCAGCTAAATAAGACTCGGCCTCGCACAGGAAGAGGTTGCATTCACCCTCCTCAATGCCTAGCACCAAACCTCCTCCTCCAAAATTGGTCCCAGCTCTTCCAACCGTTTTGCCTTCACTGCCTCAACTGAACTCGTCTCCTCCCCCACTATCCGCTGGTAAATGCCTGATATACTGGCTACCTCTGACCCCGAGCAGGATAAAATCCGCTCGAGGAAGATAGAAAGCTGGAAAGTATCTTTTGACCCAGCGACGCACCTGGAGACACCTGAACCCATCAGCATCTGTACGCCCATATTTCTCCTTCAACTCCCCAGGCTAGCGAACTGATCTTCGAAAAATAAATCTCCCACCTTCTCCAACCCCTTCTTCCACTCCCTAAACCTCGCATCCAGCCTAGAAGGCTCGAATAACTGGTTTGCACAATGGAAGCTAGCCTTCAAATTGAAATGACAGAGCTGTTTCCAAATTTTTAACGTGGCTACTACCACCTGGTTAGTCGAGTGTTTCTTCGGCCACACCAGGAGCAGAGCCCTTGCCAATGCTCCCAGGCTTGCACTCCTCACAGACTCTGCTTCCACCCGGACCCACAGATCCTCCGAATCCCTGCACCACTCCAGCATTAGCCGCCCAATAGTAATATTGAAAGTTTGGCAAGACAAGCCCGCTGCTTGTCTCTTCCTCGGGCCCTTACCTGCCCAAATAAATCCAGTCACAAGCCGGTCACTCCCCCTGAAAAGCACCTGGGCAGGAACACTGGGAGGCACTGGAATAAAAATTAAAATCTCAGCAAGATATTCATCTAATGTCAAGATATCCTATCTGGCTGCATCACAGCCTGGTATGGCAACTGCTCGGCTTAAGAAACTTCAGAGAGTCGTGAACACAGCCCAGTCCATCACACGAACCTGCCTCCCATCCATTGACTCTATCTAAACCTCCTGCTGCCTTGGGAAAGCGGGCAGCATAATCATAGACCCCTCCCACCCGGCTTCCTCACTCTTCCAACTTCTTCCATTGGGCAGGAAATACAAAAGTTTGAGAACACGCACGAACAGATTCCAAAACAGCTTCTTCCTCGCTGTTACCAGACTCCGAAATGACCCTCTTATGGACTGACCTGATTAATACTATACCCCTGTATGCTTCACCCGATGCCGGTGTCTATGTATTTACATTGTGTGCCTTGTGTTGCCTTATTATGTATTTTCTTTTTCTTTTAATTTCTTTTCATGTACTAAATGTAACATGTAAAATGTACATGTAAATGTAACTCGATGTTGTGGCCATTTCGGAGACATGGATAGAGCAGGGACAGGAATGGATGTTGCAGGTTCCGGGGTTTAGGTGTTTTAGTAAGCTCAGAGAAGGAGGCAAAAGAGGGGGAGGTGTGGCGCTGCTAGTCAAGAGCAGTATTACGGTGGCGGAGAGGATGCTAGATGGGGACTCATCTTCCGAGATAGTATGGGCTGAGGTTAGAAACAGGAAAGGAGAGGTCACCCTGTTGGGAGTTTTCTATAGGCCTCCAAATAGTTCTAGGGATGTAGAGGAAAGGATGGCGAGGATGATCCTGGATAAGAGCGAAAGTAACAGGGTAGTTATTATGGGAGACTTTAACTTTCCAAATATTGACTGGAAAAGATATAGTTCGAGTACATTAGATGGGTCGTTTTTTGTACAGTGTGTGCAGGAGGATTTCCTGACACAGTTTGTTGACAGGCCAACAAGAGGCGAGGCCACATTGGATTTGGTTTTGGGTAATGAACCAGGCCAGGTGTTGGATTTGGAGGTAGGTGAACACTTTGGGGACAGTGACCACAATTCGGTGACGTTTACGTTAAGGATGGAAAGGGATAAGTATACACCGCAGGGCAAGAGTTATAGCTGGGGGAAGGGAAATTATGATGCCATTAGACGTGACTTGGGGGGGATAAGGTGGAGAAGTAGGCTGCAAGTGTTGGACACACTGGATAAGTGGAGCTTGTTCAAGGATCAGCTACTGCGTGTTCTTGATAAGTATGTACCGGTCAGGCAGGGAGGAAGGTGCCGAGCAAGGGAACCGTGGTTTACCAAAGAAGTGGAATCTCTTGTTAAGAGGAAGAAGGAGGCCTATGTGAAGATGAGGTGTGACGTTTCAGTTGGGGCGATGGATAGTTACAAGGTAGCGAGGAAGGATCTAAAGAGAGAGCTAAGACGAGCAAGGAGGGGACATGAGAAGTATTTGGCAGGAAGGATCAAGGAAAACCCAAAAGCTTTCTATAGGTATGTCAGGAATAAGCGAATGACTAGGGAAAGAGTAGGACCAGTCAAGGACAGGGATGGGAAGTTGTGTGTAGAGTCTGAAGAGATAGGCGAGATACTAAATGAATATTTTTCGTCAGTATTCACACAGGAAAAAAATAATGTTGTGGAGGAGAATGCTGAGCTCCAGGTAAATAGATTAGATGGCATTGAGGTACGTAGGGAAGAGGTGTTGGCAATTCTGGACAGGCTGAAAATAGATAAGTCCCCGGGACCTGATGGGATTTATCCTAGGATTCTCTGGGAGGCCAGGGAAGAGATTGCTGGACCATTGGCTTTGATTTTTATGTCATCATTGGCTACAGGAATAGTGCCAGAGGACTGGAGGATAGCAAATGTGGTCCCTTTGTTCAAAAAGGGGAGCAGAGACAACCCCGGCAACTATAGACCGGTGAGCCTCACGTCTGTAGTGGGTAAAGTCTTGGAGGGGATTATAAGAGACAAGATTTATAATCATCTAGATAGGAATAATATGATCAGGGATAGTCAGCATGGCTTTGTGAAGGGTAGGTCATGCCTCACAAACCTTATCGAGTTCTTTGAGAAGGTGACTGAACAGGTAGACGAGGGTAGAGCAGTTGATGTGGTGTATATGGATTTCAGCAAAGCGTTTGATAAGGTTCCCCACGGTAGGCTATTGCAGAAAATACGGAGGCTGGGGATTGAGGGTGATTTAGAGATGTGGATCAGAAATTGGCTAGCTGAAAGAAGACAGAGGGTGGTGGTTGATGGGAAATGTTCAGAATGGAGTTCAGTCACAAGTGGAGTACCACAAGGATCTGTTCTGGGGCCTTTGCTGTTTGTCATTTTTATCAATGACCTAGAGGAAGGCGCAGAAGGGTGGGTGAGTAAATTTGCAGACGATACTAAAGTCGGTGGTGTTGTCGATAGTGTGGAAGGAAGTAGCAGGTTACAGAGGGATATAGATAAGCTGCAGAGCTGGGCTGAGAGGTGGCAAATGGAGTTTAATGTAGAGAAGTGTGAGGTGATTCACTTTGGAAGGAATAACAGGAATGCGGAATATTTGGCTAATGGTAAAGTTCTTGGAAGTGTGGATGAGCAGAGGGATCTAGGTGTCCATGTACATAGATCCCTGAAAGTTGCCACCCAGGTTGATAGGGTGGTGAAGAAGGCCTATGGAATGTTGGCCTTTATTGGTAAAGGGATTGAGTTCCGGAGTCAGGAGGTCATGTTGCAGCTGTACAGAACTCTGGTACGGCCGCATTTGGAGTATTGCGTACAGTTCTGGTCACCGCATTATAGGAAGGACGTGGAGGCTTTGGAGCAGGTGCAGAGGAGATTTACCAGGATGTTGCCTGGTATGGAGGGAAAATCTTATGAGGAAAGGCTGATGGACTTGAGGTTGTTTTCGTTGGAGAGAAGAAGGTTAAGAGGAGACTTAATAGAGGCATACAAAATGATCAGGGGGTTGGATAGGGTGGACAGTGAGAGCCTTCTCCCGCGGATGGAAATGGCTGGCACGAGGGGACATAACTTTAAACTGAGGGGTAATAGATATAGGACAGAGGTCAGAGGTAGGTTCTTTACGCAAAGAGTAGTGAGGCCGTGGAATGCCCTACCTGCTACAGTAGTGAACTCGCCAACATTGAGGGCATTTAAAAGTTTATTGGATAAACATATGGATGATAATGGTATAGTGTAGGTTAGATGGCTTTTTGTTTCGGTGCAACATCGTGGGCCGAAGGGCCTGTACTGCGCTGTATTGTTCTATGTTCTATGTTCTAAATGATCTGTTTGAGCTGCTCGCAGAAAAATACTTTTCACTGTACCTCGGTACATGTGACAATAAACAAATCCAAATCTTAACCGATTATATTTGGCCCGCCCGGGATAGTTGGAGACCGTCACATCTTTGCAAATCTCCCTTGACCTTCCCCACCAGATTTGTATAGTTCAACCTCCAGAGTTTCCCCTAGTCCCTTGCTATCTGGATAATAATCTTTATTATTGTCACAAGTAGGCTTACACTGCAATGAAGTTACTGTGAAAAGCCCCTAGTCGCTATACACCGGCTTCTGTTCGGGTACACTGAGGGAGAATTCAGAATGTCCAATTCTCTGGAGTTCAGGAGTTTTAAGAGGTGATCGGATTGAAACATGTAAAATTGATAAGTGGCTTGTTGAGAAAATGTTCCTCCAAGCTGGGGAATTTAGAAGTTAGGGTCACAGTCTCAGAATCAGGGGTCAGCCTTGATGAGGAGAAACTTCTTCACTCAAAGGGTTTTAAATCTTAGGAATTCTCTATCTGAAAGAGTTGTGGATGTTCAATCATTGGGTATATTCAAGACAGGGGGGTAGATAGGTTTTTAGGTATTAGAAGATGTGGGGATAGTCTGACAAGGTGGATGTTGAGGTAGAAGATCAGACATGATCTTATTGAATGAGGGAACAGGCTAGAGGAACCGAATGACTTAGTCTAGTTCCTATTTCATATCTTCTGATCGCAATCAGTTCAGTGTGGTTTTTTTAAAAAAGTTTTCAAATTAAGGGGCAATTTAGCATGGCCAATCCACCTACCCTGCACATCTTTGGGTTGTGGGAGTGAGAGCCATACAGACATGAGGAGAATGTGCAAACTCCACATGGACATGGGTTCAGTGGTATAATAGGGTGGTGGGTCCTGGTCTCAGCAGAGAACAGGGGTGGGGATGGTAATGGAGGTGGTGGCACTGGAATCATTCATTCATCTGGCACCTGATTGTGTTGCTAAAAATCTGGATGTTGGTGGAGAATTGTGATAATTGAG
Organism: Scyliorhinus torazame; assembly: GCF_047496885.1. Classification (NCBI taxonomy): domain Eukaryota; kingdom Metazoa; phylum Chordata; class Chondrichthyes; order Carcharhiniformes; family Scyliorhinidae; genus Scyliorhinus; species Scyliorhinus torazame. Next base: position 27,707,759 of record NC_092716.1, on the reverse strand, counting down.
TGACTGATTACAAAAGGAGGAGGAAAGCAAATTGCACTGTAAGATATTGTATGTCACTATTATATTTTTCTCCTTTGTTTCCTGGGTCAAATGCAGTCAGGAATTTGATCATGGTTCTGTCACTATTGCTCAGTGGTGTAGATGCTCTCGGGCATTAACAGCTTTACTGTACTTCCATAGCACCGTTGTGCATTGCAAATCATTTGATGCGTGATTTTTATTAACATAGATGTTATGTAAAAGTAGATAGTGTGTTTACATATGCAGGTTTATGCCCATGATTTCTTCTGCAAGTTATGCTTGATTGCAAACAACTTGGAAGCTTTATCTGTTAAAGGCACTATCTAAATATCGAGTGGTTGCTCAGTAGACAGTGAACAGAAGCCAAAAGTACACAAATGGAAAATGATTGCAAGTCATTGCATGCAACATGTTATGTAACTCTCGTAGCCAGTTTCAGTGGTAGTGCCAAAGGTCTAGTGCTAAGTTGTCTATTCTGAGACACCTGCCGCCACCTACCAATCTCAACCCCTACACTGATGGAGATTTTTCATCTTGCTTGTCTGACATCTGGAATTTGTTGAGCAGTAATTTCTTTCGGTTAACTATTGGAAAGACCAATATTTGGTTCCCTACCACAAACTTCCTGTACATAGTCACTGTTTGAAACTAAACCAGAGTGTTTGCATACGCAGCATCCTATTTCATCTTGAGCTGAGCTTCTGAACCTTAATTCTCTCCATCACCAAGACTGCTTACTTTTACCTCCATAACATCGCTCATCCCCAACCTACCTGCTAAAATAATCATCCATACTTATGTTGCATCTATACTCAACTATGCCAAAGTTCTTGCCAGCTTCTTGCATTGTAAACTCAAGTTCATCCAAATCTTTTCTGCTGTCCTGCATTGCCTTGTGGTCCAGCAAGACCTCATCCCTTAGGGGCTGGTTTAGCACAGTGGGCTAAATAACTGGCTTGCAATGCAGAACAATGCCAGCAGCGCGGGTTCAATTCCCGTACCGGCCTCCCCAAACAGGCGCCGGAATGTGGCGACTAGGGGCTTTTCACAGTAACTTCATTGAAGCCTAACTTGTGACAACAAGCGGTTATTATTATCCTTGTTTTCAAGCCCCACCATGGCCTCACCGCACCCTGTGTCTCTAACGTCCTACAATTATTGGTGATCTATGTGCTCCTCCATTTCTGGCCTTCTCCACATCATCCATTTAAAGTTCTTCCACCGTTGGCAGCCATGCCTTCAGCTGCCTAGGCCCTGAACTCTGAAATTACTTCCCTAAATCTCTCCATCTCTCTCTCTCTCTCTTCTCCCTCTCCCTCGAAGATATTAAAGCCTTCCATCTGCCCTAATATCTCTATGTAATTTGGTGTCACATTTGAAATGAAATGAAAATCGCTTATTGTCACAAGTAGACTTCAATGAAGTTACTGTGAAAAGCCCCTAGTTGCCACATTCCGGCGCCTGTTCGGGGAGGCTTTTACGGGTACATTTTATTGATAACGTGCCTGTGCAGCATCTTGAAATGTATTACTACATTGATATGATGTGAGTTTTTGTTGAAAGTGGTTTGCAAATTTGAGTGAACCTGAACCAGCAAAGTTTGAAACCTAAATGTGCAATATTTCCTCAAGCAGCAATTTAATTTGTAATTCAAATAGTGCCGAAACTATAGCAGCCCTTTATATACTAAAATCTGTATCAGGCAATTTTAAGGATAAGACTTAGCAAAGTAATTGCTTGCTTTTTAAAAAAATCCTTTTATTTCTCCCCCATAGCCTTGGCCTCCTGTGCCTTGTCCAAGTTGACCTTTCAACATTTATGAACCTAGGTGGTGGGTGTGCAAAGGCTATTTGACCTGTGTAAGGATAGAAGGAGATCAAAGATCAGCCAAACCTGTCCTCAATAGAGGTCCGAATGTGCACATATACAAATATCCAGACTCGAAAAGTTACCTACCTTCTCTCTCCACAGATGCTGTCAGACCTGCTGAGATTTCCCAGTATTTTCTGTTTTTGTTTAAGATTCCAGCATTAGCAGTAATTTGCTTTTATATTTGCGTTTAATTCACTGCCACTTCTTTTCCAGGAATGCCTACCCTGAAGAAGTACTGCTCTTCCCACATACAGGATTTCCGTTTTGTCTGTTTTCGCCTATCGTTGGCCTTCTATCCAGCCCCACTGCCCCAAGCCCCATCTCTCCTCCCCCCCCCCCCCCCCCCCCCCCCCCACCACAACAGTATAAATTGGATCCTATTTCCAACTCTCTCTAGCTTTGACAGCCATCCAGACTCAAAGTTAGCTCCCTTCTCTCTCCGCAGATGCTGTCTGACCTGCTGAGATTGTCCAGTATTTTCTGTTTTTGTTTCAGATTCCAATACCTGCAGTAATTTGCTTCTATCCAATCATGCATGTCCGACAGGAGATATTGTCCGGCTGTAGGGAAGAGAATTGTATGGAAAAAGATCCATGAGGATTTCATTACCTGACTTAATCCTCTCACTTTTGTGAACATTTTTCTTCTTTACATAAACTTTAGATTCACAAAACCAAAAAATACATAAAAATGTGAGTTTAGGAACTCCAAGTCTCATGCAATCTCTCATTGTAATGTGCACAACTAAGACAATTTAAAAATAAATTTTGAATTTTTCAAACTCCAAATTTAACATTGTGACCATAGTCCTTGGTTGATGTTTTTTTTTCTCTTGTCTTCCCTGACCTGACAAAACTAGATTCCAAAGCCTTTTTCCAAATGTGCGGCAGCAATAATACACAATCTTTCACATTGCATTGCTGACACCACTGCTACCACCACCACCACCACCCCCGCCACTAATTTGTTCTGGATCCAGGCATGATGGAGAAATAATTGCCTGAAAAATATAATGCTGCTCCCTGGTACTAACATGGGAAATTTTACCCAAACTGATTCAATTTTTTCTGTACTTGTTACTGGCTGGTTATCAAACTAACGTGCACCAATCCAACTTCTTCCTGTGAAAGTTCACAAAGTTTATGGTAGTGCAGCCAAAAGAGCTCTGTCATTACAGTAGGCAACCACAGCAGGTTAAAGAGCCATACAACAGACCACAGTCAGCCCCCTGCACCTTCCTTCTGTAAATGTCAATCGTACTCCCTATTTATCCTTCATCTATTTCATGTCACCCATAAACTATATATGCTGTATTCGACGCCTGCAATAAATGCAACTAATTAATGAATTGACTCTAGTTAAATTGGGCATTTTTTTTGTCCAATTAAGGGACAATTTAGCATGGCCAATCCATTCATCTTGCACATCTTTGGGTTGTGGGGGTGAGACCCAAGCAGACACTGAGACAAACTCCACACAGACAGTGACCCGGGATGGAAACGAACCGTGGTCCTCAGCGCCGGGGGGTGGCAGCAGTCCTAACCACTGCACGACCATGCCGTCCCGAAATAAGAACCAGGAGCAGGAGTAGGCCATCTGGCCCATCGAGCCTGCTCTGCCATTCAATGAGATCATGGCTGATCTTTTGTGGACTCAGCTCCACTTATTGGGCATATTTCACCTAAAAGCTAATTTAGTCGAGAAACGTCTCTAATACATCACCTCAGTACAATTCACTTTTACAAAATTGGACCCAACTAGAGTAAATAACATGAGTAAGGTACCAATGTTCTATATTCTGAAGAAGGGTCATTAATCTGAAATAGTAGATTTCTCATCTCAAATGCTGCCTGACCTACTGAGTATTTCCAGTATTTTCCGTTTTCCAACATCTGCAGTATTTTGTTATAATTCTACCGATATTCTATATTTGCGCCAGTTATAGAAATTATTCTCTTTAAACAAAGACTAATGGAGTCATTTTGACCTTTTGCAGGTGAAGGAATTTGGGTTATTATTGAAATACAAGCTACCAGTTTAGGAGTCATTTTTACCGACAGCAATAAATTAATGATATGGTTTATTACTGGGACTGTAGTTGTTGATTTCATTGAAAAAGCATACCCTAATGTAGTATTTTAATTTTCCTTTTAAATTCTTGAGCTTGAAAAATTCAAGAAAGTTTTTTTCAATTGCCACAGTTGTGCGTATTATGATGAGAGATTGAATCCGTCCACAGTTCCCAAACTCTCAATTTTAGATTTTTTTTGTTTTGTGATTCTGAAGTTTATGTAAAGAATAAAAATAATTCACACAAATGGGGATGACAAAGACAGATAGTGAAATCTCCATGGATCTTTGTCCATGCAGCTCTCTTCTCACCAGCCCCCCCCTGAGATGGTAATGTGTGCATAGATTTATGGATGCAGTCACACTGTTGTTGGCATCAATTCGTTATTGAACTGGTAGGTTGGAGATGTGGTAAGTGGTACACTTTTTCCAACAGTGTTAGTTTGAAAACCATAAGGAGCAGAAACATTGGCTGTTTATGGCAGCTAATTGATGGTTAGAGAATATAAAAATCTACAACTTCCAGGTGAAAATGAGATGTCAAGGGCAGCGCGGTGGCACAGCGGTTAGCACTGCTGCCTCACGGTGCTGAGGACCCAGGTTCACTCCCGGCTCCGGGTCACTGTCTGTGTGGAGTTTGCACACTCTCTCCGTGTCTGCATGGGTCTCACCCCCACAACCCAAAGATGTGCAGGGTAGGCGGATTGGTCATGCTAAATTGCCCCTTAATTGGAAAACAATTAATTGGGTACTCTAAATTTAAAAAAAAAAGGGAAATGAGATGTCGAGAACCAGAATATTGACTGTGTAGAAGAAAAATTGGGTAAACGGGTTTTCAAGTTTGAACCTGGAGAGAAAAATAGTATAAAGTAAGAAATGATTGCATTATGTTTGCTGCAAACTGGGGTTTGGTGTTTCCACAAATGTTTGATTCTCATACTTGTGTGTCATTATTTAGCAAATATTAAAAGTGATACTTATAATAAAGAAGAGTGGCACAAATTCCGAACTTATGTAAATATATGGGCTGTGCTTCTAATGAAGAGTAATGTTTTAGAAAATAGAACCATACTTTGAAACTAAAATAAATGTTATTCCTGAGTTGGCAGTCTGATGACCAGTCGAGTTGAGATTAAGTATTCTTTGCAGAACTCAGAATGCATTTGTGCATTTGAGATGCGTTTTTATTTATTCATTCAGGGGATGTGGACATCGCTGGCTGAGTGAGTATTTATTGCTGAGTGGTTTGTTAGGCCATTTCAGAGTGTATTTGGAGTCATATGTAGGATGGATCATGTATGGGTAGCAGATTTCCTTCCCAAAAGGACATGGATAATGATTTCCTGGCCATCATTTGATGATGATCATTTGACTTTATATTCCAGAGTTTTAAAAATTGAATTCAAATTTCACCGTCCGCCGTGGTGGGATTCGAACCCGGGTCCCAGAGCATTACCCTGGGTCGCTGGATTACAAGTCCTGTAACCATACCACTACGCCACCACCTCCCCTTTCTTGTGTTCCATGTGAATATTCACTTCCACAGGCATGCCCATGCTCCCTATGAACTAAAATGTGACCTTATGTGTAAAGTGACTTCAATTAGTGCACCTGGGCCAATCAATAACTTTGTTTAATGCCATTCTTATATGTAGTAACTATTGAACCCTCTGACTAAGTCACACTCTGATAGTTCTCATACCATAGAATTCCTACAGTTCAAAAGGAGGCCATTCGGCCTATCAAGACTGCACCGACTCTCTGAAAGAACACTCAATCTAGGCCCCCCCCCCCCCCCCCCCCCCCCATCTATGTAACCCCATAACCTCACCTAACCTACACACTTTGGTCACTATGGGGCAATGCATGACCAAACCACCTAACCATATTTTTGGACTGTGGGAGGAAACCGGAGCACCCGGAGGAAATTCGCACAGACACTATGAGAAAGTGCAAATTCCACAGTGACAGTCACCCAAGGCCGGAATTGAACCCAGGTCCCTGGCACTGTGAGGCTGCAGTGTTTAACTTGGGTTGCATCTCGTGAGTGAGAGCTGCAAACTAAAGTTAACAGAAGCAAAGTAAAAACGTCACTTAGATAAAAGAGAGCTTCATTTGATTTATTTCCCCTATTTCAAAATAACAAATGCCTCAAACCTTACTTTCAAACCTGCCTTCATTGACTAAACACCTTTTACACGAGAAGGAAGAGACTATTGAATTGCGTTAATAATTGTAGTTCTATCCCACCCCTTGATTTGGAGTCTGATCTGTGACAGAGGATGCTTGCCAGGAGGGGGGGGGGATCATTTTTTCATAATCTTCCCTTACTTAAAGTTCATATGTTTATATAAAGAATGATAGCTATGTTTTTTATCCCCACTCAGGATCATACTTGCGGATTCAGTGAGGGTGTTCTGCAAAGCAGCTGCCCAGTCTGCATTTTGACTTCCCAATGTCCTACAGCACAGAAACAGAGCTTCGGCCCACTGTTTCTGTGCCAATCAAATACCAATCTATACTAATCCCATTTACCAGCACCTGGTCCATAGCCTATTATGCCTTAGCGAGTTACGTGCTTGTCTAGATGATTCTTAAATGTTTTGACAGTACCTGCCTCCACCACCCTCTCAGGCAGTGCTTTCCATATTTCTCTCTGGGTGAGAAACTGTTTCCTCGGGTCCCCTCTGAACCACTTACAACTCCCCTTAAACCTATGCCCTCTGGTGTTAGACACCTCTGCCATGGGAAATAGATTCTTATTAGCTACTCTATCTTAGCGTCTCATTATTTTGTATACCTCTATCAGAGCCCCCCTCCGCCAATCCTTCTCTGCTCCAGGGAAAACAGACCCAGCCTCTACTCCTAGCTGAAACTTTCCACCCCATGTACCATCCTGGTGAATCTCCTCTGCACCCCCTCCAGTACAATCACATCCTTCCAATGGTGTGGCGACCAGAACGGCATACAATATTCCATCTGTGGCCTAACCAGTGTTTTATCAAGTTGTACCAAGAACTCCTTGCTCCTATGTTCTATGCACTAGCTAATGAAGCCGAGCATTCCATATGCCTTCTTCACCACCCGATCTACTGTGCTGCCACCTTCAGGAATCCATGGACTTGTACACCAAGGTGCCTTTGTTCCTCAATACTCCCTAAGGACCGACCGTTCATTGTGTATATCCTACTCTTATTAGAACCTCCCAAATGCATCACTTCGCACTTATCAGGATTAAATTCCGTCTGCCATTGCTGTACCAAGCTGATCAATATCAGCCTGTAGCCTAAAACTGTCTCCCTCACTAGCAACAACACCAATATTTGGATCATATACCTTTTACATTCACATCCAAGCCATTAATATACATAACAAGCAGCAAGGGTCCCAGCACCGATCCCTGTGGTACACTGCTGGTCACAGGCTTCCAATCTCAGAAGCAACCCTTCACCATCACCCTTTGCCTACTATAAACAAGCCAATTTTGGATCCAATTTGCCAACTTGCCTTGGATCCTATGGGGTCTAACCTTTTGGACCAGCCTTCTATGCAGGACCTTGCCAAACGCTTGACAGAAGTCCATGTAAACCACATCAATTGCGCTACTCTCATCAATATATTTAGTTACTGTCTCAAAAAACTCAATTAAATTTGTTAGACAGGAAATCCTACCAACAAGTCCGTGTTACTCCTTGATAAATTCCTGGCTTTCCAACTGTTGATTAATCCTGTCTCTCAGAACTTTTTCGACTAATTTCCCTACCGTTAACATTAGGCTAACTGGCTTATCCCTCCTGCCCTTCTTGAATAAAGGTACCATATTAGCTATCCTCCAGTCATCTGGCACTTCACCTGTGGCCAGCGAAGATTTAAATATCTCTGTCAGCGTCCCAGCAATCTTCTCCCTTGCCTGCCGTAGCAAACTGGGATACATCTCTCAGAGATTTATGCATCTTTATGCCTGCTAAAACGTCTAATACTTAATCTTTATTCATCTTAATGTGCTCTAGAACTTCACTATCCCAACTGAAATCTCCAGCTACCATGTCTTAGTGAATACAGATGAAAAATATTCATTTAAGACCTAGCCCACATCGTCTGGCTCCACGCACAGATTGCCCCTTTATTTCCCTGGTCTTCCTCTTGCTCTTAATATACTTATAAAATGCCATGGGGTTTTCCTTAATCCTAACTGCCAATGATATTTGTAGCCCCTTTGTGCCCTCCTAATTTCTTTTCCAGCATCTCTCTATCCTCTAGAAGGGCCTCCCCTCTTTTTAGTGCTCTATACCTACAATATGCTTCCCTGTGCAGAGATGTGGCTATGGATACCTGCATGGGCCCAAGTTATGCCTGTCTTTTTGTGGGGTATATGGAACATTGCTTGTTTCAATCCTACTCTGATACCGCCCACAACTCTTTCTGGTGCAGATGATTGTATCGGTGCCACTTTGTGTTCGTGTCTGGAAATGGAAAAATTCATCAGTTTTACTTCCAATTTCCACCCCTCTCTCACCTTCACTTGGTCTATGTCTGACTCTTTCCTTCCCTTCCTTGACTTTTCTCTCTCAACTTCTGTCTTCGTTTCTGATGGTGGACTGTCCACCAACATTCATTAGAAGCCGACAGCTACCACAACTACCTCACACCCTGTGAACTGCATTCTATTCTCGCAGTTTCACCATCACATCTGTTCTGATTGATGCTACCTTTCACAGCGGTGATATCATGTGTCTTCCTTTTTCCTCTTCCGGAGAGTGGTTGGCAGGGCTCCCAACCATATCTAACCCACTTCCTGCACTTATGCCCTCACTCCTTCCCCTTTCTCCCAGAACCATGATATCCTTTCCACCAATCTCCATATTCAACGGATTATTCTCCACCAAGGGACCATTTCCTCTGTGACCCCCTGATCTACTGCTCTATCAACCCCAACATTTCTCCCCTTGCCAGGATACAATTTAATGCAAACGCAGGTGTACCCCCTGCCCGTTTGCCTCCTCCCCCATCATCCAAAGACCTAAGCCTTCCATCCAGGTGTAGGACGTCTTTCAATTTGGTTGATTATATGCATTGCTCACAATGAGGTCTCGACATTGTGGAGATAAAACTCAAGACTGGGCGACTGCTTCGGGGAACACCTTTTCTCAGTCCGTAAGCATGCTGCTGACCTTCTGATTGATTGCTATTTCAATTCACCATCTTGCTGTCATGCTCCCTTTTCTGCCCTTGGCCTGCTACACTGTTTCAGCTGAAGGAACAGCATCACATTTTCAATGAGACACTTTACAGCTTTCTGGACTCCGCATTGAATTCAATGACTTCAGACGATGAACTGTCCTTTTATTTGGAATTTTGCTTTCTCCCAAATGCCCGTGTATATCTTGTTCTCCTGTGTTTTCTTTCGGGCTGTGCTGACCCTTTCTCTGCTCTTAACACATTCTGATATTTTGCTTTCAGACAGTGCTGATTTCTATTCTGCTATTAACACCCACTTGGGATCAAAGCTTTAGATTATAGTACTACCATTACCATTCCCTTTGTCTTGTGTTCCATGACACCTTTGGCGCTTAATCTTCTTTGCCCTCTAATCTGTCCCTGACTTTCTATTTTGCTCTAGCTGTTCTCCCCCCCCCCCCCCCCTCCCAAAACCAATCACATTCCTACTTCAGTTCCGAAGAAGAGTCCTAATGGACTGAAAGCACTTGCTCTGTTTCTCTCTTCGCAGGTCTTTCTAGACCTGTTGGGTTTTTCAATACTCAATATTGCTGGGCATCATACCCCTTTTTTCCTTGGGTTCAATTTGGTTATTCTGCCATTTTCTCCACTATCACTGTGTGCTATTTCAAGAACGAGCTTATTTTGTTTCCACAAATGATGGGATGCTGAAATAGGAATAGAAAACACTGGAGCTGCTCTGGCAAAAATCTTTGGGTGTAGAAACGGAGTTAGCATTTTGTGTCCATGACCATTTAAAAAAAATATATTTTTATTCTCCTTTTTCACATTTTTACACCCACCAACAACAAACAGTAATCAGTAACGAATATGTCAATCCGCATATCAGTAACAACGATGCCATCTTCCCCAAACATTAGCCCGCATGTTCACATAAACAAATGACAAAAAGGAATCACCCATAGTCACCATTAACACACACAGCCCCCTCCCCCAACCCTCCCAACCATCCCCCTAATGTTCGCTGTTATCCAGTTCTTGAAAGTGCATAATGAATAATGCCCATGAATTGTAGAACCCCTCCATCCTTCCCCTCAGTTCAAACTTGACCTTCTCAAGAGTCAAGAATTCCAACAGGTCCCCCCGCCATACCAGGGCACAGGGTGGAGAGGTTGCTCTCCAACCCATCAGGATCCGCCTTCGGGCAATCAATGAGGCGAAGACTACAACATCTGCCTCCGCACCCGTTTCCAACTCCGGCTGGTCAGACACCCTGAATATGGCCTTCCGAGGGCCCGGGTCCAGTTTCATGTGCACCACTCACACACATCTTCTACCCCTTCAAAGAATCGGCTCATCCTCGCCCTCGTGAGGTGTGCTCTGTATACACCTTCAGCTGTATCAGCCCCAACCTCACGCACGAGGTGGAGGTGTTCACCAATCTCACACCAGAACCCCTCCTCCATATCCTCTCCCAACTCTTCCTCCCACTCTGCTTTGATCCCTTCCAGTGGTGCCTTCTCCTCTTCCAAAATAGCTCCGTAAACCGCTGACACTACCCCCTTCTCCAGTCCCCCTGTCGTCAGCGCCTCCTCCAGCAATGTGGAGGCCGGCTCCACCGGAAAGCTCTGTATCTCCTTTCTGGCAAAATCTAGAACCTGCATGTATCTAAACATTTCCCCCTGCTCCAGCTCATACTTCGCTTCCAGCTCCTTCAATCCTGCAAACCGACCCCCAAGAAACAAATCTTTTAGTGTCTTAATCCCCTTCATCTCCCATTTCCGAAAATTTCCATCCCACTTCCCTGGCTCAGATCTGTGGTTCGCCCGAATCGGCATTTCCCTTGACCCTGCCCCCAACCCCAAGTGTTGGCGAAACTGCGGCCAAATTCTCAATGAAGCTATTATTACCAGACTCCCTGAGTATTTCCCCGGGGGTCATCGGGAGTGGTGCTGTTGCTAGTGCTTTCAATCCCGACCCCCTGCACAAACTCTCCTCCCATTCTGACCCACTGGGAATCAACCCCTGTGACCCAGCTCCGCACCTTCTCCACATTTGTCGCCCAATAGTAATACATCAGGTTCGGAAGACCCAAACCTCCTGCCAGCCTTCCCCTCTGTAGCAGCACCTTTCTAACTCTGGCCACCGTCCCTCCCCATGTGAACGAGATAATCATTCCTTCAATCTCTCTGAAAAATGCCTTTGGCAGGAAAATCGGCAGGCATTGGAAAATAAACAGAAACCACGGCAACATGTTCATTTTAACCGCCTGTACCTGACCCGCCAGTGACAGAGGTCCACAAATCTTGGTCCAATCCCAGACCGCTCCAGAACTGCCATCAAGGTACCCCCATTCTACCCGGTCAAACGCCTTCTTCACGTCCAATGCCACAACCACCTCTGTTTCTTTCCCCTCCGCCGGTGCCATAACCACGTTCTAACGTTTGAAAAGAACTGCCTCCCTCTCACGAACCCCGTCTGATCCTCCCCTATCACCTTCGTGAGGCACTCCTCCAGCCTACCTGCCAGTACCTTCGCCAATACTTTTGTATGCACATTTATAAGTGATTTGGGCCTATACGACCCACACTCCGTCGGGTCCTTATCTTTTTTAGGCAACAGGGAAATCGATGCCTGCCCCAAAGTTTGTGGCAACACCCCCTTCCCTATCGTCTCTTCAAACATCCCCACCATCAGGGGTGCCAGCTTATCCTTGAATTTTTTTAGAATATTCCACCGGAAACCCATCCAGCCCTGCCACCTTCTCCGACTGCATCCTCCCAATCGCATCTTTTATCTCCTGCTCCACTATCGCTCCTTCTAATGTAGCCCTGTCCCCCTCCCCTAACCTCGGGTACTCCAACCCATCTAGAAATTCCTGCATCTCCCGGTCTCCCCCAGGTGGCTCTGACCTGTACAACCTCTCATAGAATTCCTCAAAGAACTTGTTAATCAGATCCAGAGCCACCACCAACTTCCCTGTCCTGTCCCTCACCTGAACAATTTCACTTACCGCTGCCTCTCTCCGAAGCTGACCTGCGAACATACTTAGCCTGGAGCCTTACCTCCATGCTCGTAAACTGCACCCCTTGCTCGCAGTTGGCGCACCGCCTTCCTGGTAGATAGTCGATCAAAGCTCGCCTGTTATTCCTTCCTTTTTTCCAACTTCGCTGGGTCCCCATCTTCTGCATAACTCCTATCTACCTCCAACATCTCATCTATTACCCTCTGCCGCTCCAACCTCTCCTCTTTGTCCACCCTGGTCTTAAACGAGATCACCTCACCCCTCAACACTGCCTTTAGAGCCTCCCAGACAACTGCCTTCGACACCTCACCCGTACAGTTGAAACCTACATATTCCTCAATTACCTTTTCACTTTTGTCACAGAACCCTCGGTCCCACATCTAATTTCCACCCCGGCCTCTGCGCTACCCACTTCCCCAGTACCAGAACCACCCAATGTAGAGCATGATCTGATATTGCAATTGCCGAGTATTCCGACCCCTTAACCCCAGTCAGCAGAGCCTTCCCCACCACGAAAAAGTCGATCCGCGCGTCTACCTTATGGACTGCTGAGAAAAACGAATACTCCCGCTCCCTCGGGTGCAGAAACCTCCAAGGGTCCATCACTCCCATTTCCACCATTAGCCCAGCCAACTCCTTCGCCCCCCCCCCCCCCCCCCCCCCCCCCTGATGGGACCAGCGAGCGCGGCCGTAACCTGTCCAACCTTGGCTCCTGCACCAAGTTGTCCATGACCTTTCATCAGATTTTCAGCATCTGCGATATTTTGCTTTTGTATGGCATGATGCTGCCAAACCTGCACTGGGCACAGCAGTTAGCACTGCTGTTCCACAGCACCAGGGACCCGGGTTTAATTCTGGCCTTGGGTGACTGTGTGGAGTTTGCACGTTAGTGTGAATACAGACAACTAATTAAGAACAACCTATCACAATGTAATATATCATGTGTATCACTATACTACCCCACTGTGTACAGGACTGCTGAACCAGCGAGTACAGAAAACACGGCAAATAGCAAGAAGGGAAAGGGGTTTTGGTGGTGTTCTGGTTTGATATTTGATAAAGCATTGTTCTGGTTTGATATTCAATAAAGTATTTTTCTGTGCAAAATGGTTGGATTTTATCTCTTCGTTCAGTGGGTAAATGTGCTACCTGCTGAGTCATATTGATGTTGACTGAGTTCCTTGTCTTAGGCTGAGTTAACTGATCACAGCCAGGCATATTTGAAACATCCTGTTGGCTTCCACACAGTAGGCAAGGCAGGTAATGGAAAATAGGGACAGAAGTAGACTTTCAGGTCCATGGGCCTCTTCTAGCATTCAATTAGATCATGCCTGATTTGGACATAAGACCATAAGACATGGGAGCAGAATTAGGCCACTCGGCCCATCGAGTCTGCTCTGCTATTCAATCATGGCTGATATTTTACTCATCCGCATTCTCCTGCCTTCTCCATCGATTATTTGACCACTTTTGTTCCACATCCCGTGACACTTGCTTAACAAAATTCTATCGATCTATCACTGGTATTGATCATTTCTCTGTTTCAGCTCAATCGAATACCTTAATCATTCTAAATTAGCCCATCATTCAACAAACTGACGGGGACACCAATTTTTGCCGCCTGCCCTCATAATGTCACTCTTTCCTCTTCAGTATTATTCTGGTGAATCTTCACTGCATTTCTACTGTGGGCAATCAACCTTGTTGTGTACAACTGAAGCAAAACTCTTCACACTTTTTGAGTTCCAATCCCCTTGAAATACCAATATTCCATACCCGTTCGGATTACTTTTATGGTTTCTGTTCTGCTATACAGTGGCTGCTGCCGGAACGCTGGGATGTACGAACGTCGTGAGGATAGGATCAGGCTCTATTGTGACATCAATGAGCTTGTTGACACTTGTTATTCAGGACTACCGATCAGGACTACCGATCAAAAGTAGCCTTTTACATTTGGACAATGGATGCTTGCCAACAACTGCAGCAAGCCTGAATCCGTGTTTTCAGGAGAATGCAGTAAAAGGTTAGGGACAAGAAAGAAATTGAGTAGTTAAATGCAGTGAAAACCTCATGGTACTGCAATGTTGAAAGTACTCATAGTGCACAAATATCTATAGTGTAAACTACTATTGAAAATAGTTTGTTGTTCTGTCATTTGACATTTGATATTCTGGGCTATTCATAGCAAATGGATGAACAATCCTGGGTGAGATTTTTCAGTCTTTGTGCCTAGGTAGGATTATTGGATTGCCTGAATGCACCAAGAATATTAGGCAGGGAAGAGCACGTGACCATAATGGAGTATGGCTGATTTTCCTTTTTCCAATATGTTAATCGAAGTAGACAGAAATTTGAAACGGCACCATTAAATACATTCATTCCTTGCTACCCAATTCTCTTGTATTTGCTGTGCAAGAATTATCTCATTGCCTCATGAACAGGAAACTCTATCCATTTACGTCCTTCACTATCATTGTCCAGCGTCCTGCAGTACTATTTTTAACCTTCACAATTGGCATAAGTCAGTTCCTATAGTGAAAGAACAAAGCCAGCTATAGTACTTGACTGCACGTAAAATCTTTATTTATTTTTTTACAGAAAAACAGTGCAGAAAAGGCCCTTCGGCCCATGAGTCTGCACTGCCGCATGAAACACCTGATCTGCCAATCCTAATCCCATTTGCCAGCGCTTGGCCCATAGCTTCGAATGTTAAGATGTGCCAAGTGCTCATTCAGGTACTTTTTAAAGGATGTGAGGCAACCCGTCTCTACCCCCTCCCAGGCAGTGTGTTCCAGACCGTCACCACCTTCTGGGTAAAAAAGATTTTCCTCAACTACCCCCTGAACCTCCTGCCCCTCACCTTAAACTTGTGTCCCCTCGTACCTGACCCTTCAACTGAAGGGAACAGCTATTCCCTATCCACCCTGTCCATGCCCCTCATAATCTTGTACGCCTTGATCAGGTCGCTCCTCAGTCTTCTCTGCTCCAGCGAAAACAACCCAAGCTTATCCAACCTCTCTTCAGAACTTAAATGTTCCATCCCAGGCAACATCCTGGTGAAACGCCTCTGCACCCGCTCCAGTGCAATCACATCCTTCCGATAATGTGGCAACCATTTACTTTGTATAGACTACGTCACCAGGTGTTAAGTAAATACTTGTATCCCCTGTATTAATATTTTTGGTGTTTTGTTCAGATTCTTAAACCTCTTTTCATAGAATTGTAGAATTTACAGTGCTGAAGGAGGCCATTCGGCCCAACAAGTCTGCACCGCCCCTTGGAAAGAGCACCCCACTTAAGCCCACATCTCCACTCTATTGCTGTAACCCCACCCAACCTTTTTTTGGACACTCAGGGCAATTTATCATGGCCAATCCACCTAACCTGCACATCTTTGGACTGTGGGAGGAAAGCGGAGCACCCGAAGGAAACCCACGCAGACACGGACAGACAGTGACCCAAGCAGGGAATCGAACCTGGGACCCTGGAGCTGAGAGGCAACTGTGCTGCCCACACCACTGTGGTACCGTGCCGCCCGCCCTATAATTCTTGAAAAATCCTACGTCTATGCAAACTGATGTAATGTTTAACTTAGCAGAGTATAATACGTTTAGTATATTTGAAAACAGTTGTGATACCTGTCATTGCATAATCACTAGTTATATTGTAATGGTTTCTGGTTTCAGTCACTCAAATTGCATTGTAAAACAAAGCAAGATAGTATTTACAATCGACTACATATTTATTTTGCCATCACAAAAATGCCACAAATCATGTTTTGGGTTGCTGTAGTTGGAGTGATATATCCTTAAAATTGTGCTGCATTTAATAAAAATGACACTGACATCCTGCTGAAGTTAACTAAAACAAATTGATTTTCAGAATTTGAGAGCACAGCTGGTTTAAATCGACTGGTTGCATAACTTCTTTTGGCCACTAGCAAAATGCCTTTTTAGAATTGTTTGTATCACCACTGCATACAAGTAAAGGTTTGGAAAGTAATAAAGAAACAAAGGATTCGGGTGCCATTGCTAATAAAGCTGAATATTTCCAGTGAAGCTCTTGTCAAGTTAATTAGTAGGATGTCTTGTGAGTATTAGCCGGTGTCAAGATAACTCATTCAGCCTTATGTAAGTTATTGTGACCACACTGGATTTATTATACTTTCTTGACTGCAATCTCTATGCTGGTAAGTGAATACTTCAAAATATACAAGTGTGAACTCAAACGTGCCATTAACAAATGCATAAAACCTTTTGTACCTCAATAAACACAGGTCCTAGGATTTCTTATGCACTCATTTTGACTAAAAATGCTAAATGAAAGAAAGTACAGTAACCTTCAAAGTGAATTGTCTTTCAGGTATACAGGTGGGCGGATCATTCTAGTGACATCCTTCAGGGGCTAAATGAGCAGAGACAGAGGGGACTGTTCTGTGATATCGTGCTTGTGGCAGATGAGCAGAAAGTATCAGCCCACAGGAACCTATTGGCTGTTTACAGTGACTATTTTAATTCTATGTTTACAATTGGAATGAGGGAAGCTTATCAGGAAGAAGTTGAGTTGGTTGGAGCCTCCTACATAGGTCTGAAAGCTGTGATTGACTTTCTCTATAGCAGCGAGCTCCCTTTAGATGGTGGCAATATTGACTATGTGCTGGAAACTGCGCATCTACTACAAATTTGGAAAGTGGTAGATTTTTGTTGCGAGTACCTGGAGAACGAAGTTAGTGAAGAAAACTACCTATATCTTCAAGAACTGGCCTCAATTTATGACCTGGAACGATTGGACTGTTACATTGATAGTTTTATTCTGCATGACTTTGGTACCCTTTCCTTCACTCCAGAATTTTTACAGAACATCTCTGTGCAAAAACTTTGTCTTTATTTGGAAAGCAACAATGTACAACATGAATGTGAACATGATTTGCTGCAGGCTGCACTGCAGTGGCTGACACAGAGCCCTGAGAGAGTGCAGGATGCACTCCATGTCCTTAGAAACATTCATTTCCCACTTATACCTAAAAGTGATCTGTTACATCGAGTTAAACCAGCAGTGTGCTCTTTACTTCCCAAAGAAGCAAATTGTGAAATCTTCTTGGAAGAAGCAATATATTATCACAATAACATCGCGAAACAACCAGTACTTCAGAACAAACGTTCCTCCCTCCGCTCAGACATTGAAAGACTATTATTTATTGGTGGGGAAGTATCAGAACGCGGAGAAGAGCTAAGTGATGATATGTGCTTCTTTGACGCGGAAAAAGAGCAATGGTTTTCTCAAACAATGCTGCCTGCAAGGCGGAGCCACCACTGTGTAACTGTGTTTGGAGGATTTATCTTTATGGCAGGCGGAAGCTCATCTCGAGACAATGGAGGTGACGCAGCTTCAAACATCCTTTATAGATATGATCCTAGATGTAATCAGTGGTTCAAGGTAAATTTCTTCTCTTCTATAAACTTGACATCACTTCTATTTGAACATCAAAAATGAACCTATACATGATCATTTCACTGCAATATTTCCAGGCCTCTGCCAGGGTTTCCATTGTCATTATCTTTCTACTGTAGAGGAAAATTTCAAATGGGGTACACATTTAACTTGTAAACTCTAAATTGAATTTAAAAGTCCATCATGCACCCAGACCCTAATCAAACTGAGTTTATTTTGTGTAATATTTATACTTTCCTCTCTGCTCATTAGACATAATTGGGACAAAGAGAGACTTAGTTGCTACATGCATTGACATTAGTCCTTTTACAATAACAGAAACTGCTTAAGGAAGGTGCAACGGTAAAGGAGTCTACTAGTCAATCAAATAATCTGTATTAAACACAAAATGTAAGAACTGAATAACCTTTTGCCCACAAATAATTAATACAAATTTGCACACTGGGCTAAATCGCTGGCTTTTAAAGCAAACCAAGGCAGGCCAGCAGCACGGTTCGATTCCCGTACCAGCCTCCCCGAACAGGCACCGGAATGTGGCGACTAGGGGTTTTTCACAGTAACTTCATTTGAAGCCTACTTGTGACAATAAGCGATTTTCATTTCATTTTCATTTCATTGGGGATTTAGTGGGCAATTAGTTCCACTGATATTATTTAAGAAATAAGGCAGAAAATTTGCAAATGGGACAGAGGGTGTGAGAAGCTGGTTTATGTGCATCATATAGATTGTTCTTAATGGTCCATTGACAGTTTACAACAGCTTTTCTTCGTTGGCCACATTGGTGTTTCTCATGAATCCTCCAGGACCACGTGTGAAGTTAAAATCAACATTCCTTAAGTTGTTGATGCTTAATAGATTTTGGTTTCCTGATGCAGGATTTATCCAGCGAAGACCAACAGCGCGCAAAGAATACAAGAGGTTAAATCCTGCAATGGCAAGTTGTGAAACTGAGTAGTAAATTAGAATCTTATGGGTGAGCGCCAAAGAAGGACCAAGAAAGTTGCTAGTTTTCCGCAAAAGCCCAAGTGGTTCACTAATAAACTTCAGAGAAGGCAACCTGCTCCTCCTATCTGATCTGCCCCACATGCTGCTCTGTTTCCCATAGTGATAAATAGTGAAACCAGTCACCCTGAGCGTTGTTCAATGGCCTGGAATTTGCTGTAGTTAGGCAGCTTGCATGCCTCGTTAGTTGTACTTTTTCCCTTGCCCTTGAGTTTGAAAATGTTTTGCCCTGTTAAGGCCTTGCCATCAACATCCACATCCCGTTATATTAAAAAAAGCAGGTGGAAAAGTGAACTGCCAATTGTACGCTGAGGGCAGCAGGACATCTAGGATTTAAGGGAACAACAGTTCATCTCCTTCACCAGACAGATTTAAAGATTTTCGCAAAAGGAACAGGAAAAATGAAGAAAGAATGTGAATTTGAGTTATATTAGGGTCAGAAATAAGTTGAGGGCGAAGGTGAATTAACCTCCTCTTGGCCTCATCCTTTTCTTCATCTACTCACTGCCTCTTGACAACATTATCCAAAGGCATTTGTTTTTTCATATGCACCCTGATGACACCCAACTCTCTCTTTCACACCACCTCCCTCAACTCCTCCACTATTACTAAATTATCAAGTTGCTTAGCCAGCATCCAGTACTGAATGAGTAGCAATTTCTGCCAATTAAATATTTGGCAGGCAGCATGGTGGCGCAGTGGTTAGCACTGCTGCCTTACAACGCCAAGGTCCCAGGTTTTATCCCGGCTCTGGGTCACTGTCCGTGTGGAATTTGCACATTCTCCCCGCGTTTGCATGGGTTTCACCCCCACAACCCAAAGATGTGCAGGCTAGGTGGATTGGCCATGCAAAATTGCCCTTAATTGGAAAAGATGAATTGGATACTCTAAATTTATTTTAAAAAACAGAAATGTAATATTTGGAAGACTGAAGCCATTGTTGTCAGTTTCTGTTCACCAGTTAATGACTCCATCTCTCACCTGAGCAACACTTCTGAAATTAGCCCAGTCTCTTTGCAATCTTGGCGTCACGTTTGTTCCCACGATGAGCTTTTGACCTCCCTCCTTTGTTCCCAAGATGAGCTTTTGACCTCCCTCCTATCATGTTTGCCTATTTCCACCTCTATAATATTGCCCAACTTCACCCCATCTCAGTTTTTCTGCTACTGAAACCCTCATCATGCCTTTGTTATGTCTAGACACAACTATTTCAATGCAGTCTTGGCTGGTCTCCAAATTCTACCCTCTGTGAACTTGGTCATCCAAAACTCTGCTACCCATGTCTTCACTTGCAGCAAGTATCGTTCTTGTAGTCACTGGCTTACCTTGGCTCCTAGTCAAGCAATATCATGATTTAAAAACTCCCAAACTGATTTCCAGATCCCTCCGTGGCCTCGCCCCTCCATATCTCTGTGATCTCTTCTAGCTTTGCTACTTTTACAAGATATCTGCACTGTAATTCTGGCCTCTTGTGCATCTCTACTGTTAATTTCTCCATTACAGGTGCCCATATCTCCCATTTGGAATACCCTCCCTACATATCTCCCCTCTATCTTGCTTTCCCTCCTTTGAGACACTCCTTAAAATTCGATGTTTAAATTAAATGATATTTCAGCAACCATAAATGTCCTCATTAAATAGGTACTTACACTGTTAAGTACTCTTAATTTTTTTATGGCGAGTTTAAGTGACATTTAATGCACAAATGAAACAGTTTTGTGAAATGTACACCTAATTGAGGGAGAACTGCCATAAGGTTAATGTTATAGCAGGATAACTCATCCAGCAAGTTTAGCAACGTCACCAGATTTCAAATTTTCAAAAATCAAAACCCATTTTTGTTTTTCATCAGGAAATCATTTAAAAGGAGTGCTAGGTTTGGATTATTCTACAAAGGTGCCAAACCCAGCTATCAATGTTCATGTACTGCGTAATGATGGAGGAAATAAGGGTTCTGCATTTGACTTGAACATGAAGATTGCACTGAATTATATCACAGGTTGGAGTATAATAGGGGGCCTAATCCACAATGACAATAGATGGTATGAAGATATCAAGTGAGGTGGTTTGTCAATTATGGATTGCTCCTCTAAGAATTAATGTAATTGTGGAACTCAATGAAAGGCCTAGAGATTTACTGCTTGGTGCAGTCTTGATTGCTGCTTTACATTTGGTGTTATTATTTCCTCAATTAAATTTCTATCCTCTACCCTTCTGCAGACTGAGGCTTTCCAAGGCAAATATTATGGAGCAGGTAACAGAGAAGAGCATTTCTGGAACTGTGGGGAGCAGAGGGATGGTGGCTTGCACTATCAGGCTGTTGAGAGGCAATGCTAATTTTGAAGGCCCCTCTAGTTTCCACATGAACCTTACATTTTATGTTGAAGTCATTGTGAAGGTGATACCCAATGTTATCAAAAGCCTGTTGCAAAACCTCAATATTTTTAGATGCATCTCTATGGGAGAGGTAGAATGTAAAGAGAAAGTTCTGTACTCCAGTCGAACAGACTGAAAAGAGCAGGGGGATTATTTCATCTTGGTGGGTGGGGGAACAGGAAAAATGATTGGTGGGCGATGCAATAATGGGGTCGCGCATCTGGAGAAGTAGGAAGATGTGTGTGTTTATGAAATGTTTCACAGCGGATATTTTACAGCAAAAGCGTCTTCAAATTAGGCCTTTAAATAAATAGTGATTAACACTTAAAGTTTCAATGGATTAGAAGAAAATGCAGTAATTTTACACATGGTTTCTTAGATGTTCTAGGTTTGTTTTTCAGGTTGCTCCCATGAATCAGAGACGAGTGGATTTTTACTTGGATTCCTTTGCAAACTTTCTGATAGCTGTTGGAGGAAGGAATGAAAATGGTGCTTTATCCTCTGTTGAAATTTATGATCCCAATAATGATTCCTGGTCTTATGTTGCTGGTTTACCAAGGTATTGCAGTACTTTCTCATATTGTTAATACGGCTTGAATCTGTGGATATCTTACATGTACTTACTGCAGAGTCTGAAATTAATTATTCATGATATCTTATGAATTGGTTTATCATCAGTGTATTTTTAAAATATACTAAGCTGGGCGGTGCGATGGCACAGTGGTTAGCACTGCTGCCTCACGGCACCGAGGACCCCGGGTTCAATCCTGGCCCGGGTCACTGTCCGTGTAGAGTTTACACATTCTCCCCGTGTCTGCGTGGGTCTCACCCCCACAACTAAGTCATGTGCAGGGTAGCTGGATTGGCCATGCTAAATTGCCTCTTAATTGGAAGAAAAAGAATTGGGCACTTTAAATTTTAGAAAAAGATTGGTATACACGGCTCAGGTAATTCATTTTAATAACTTTCAAGAGCATTGGCTGAATGATACAAGGAAGGGTGGCCAGAATAACAGAGTTTGAAATATATTGAACTGTTTAAATAAAATAGTTTTTATATTATCCAAATGAGAGAGACCAGTTTTGAGTCATGGGTTAGAAGGAGATGAAGTAGAAAACAGTGTAGCAAACAGCAATTTCATCGAAGTAGGATAGAGACAGAAAATAGCATTTTCAGCATTATCCCATTGCCATGAGCTTAATGCTATGGAATCAAAGTGAGCATCTGATTGTGTGTACATATATGCAAGTATGTATATATCTATGATAAATTGTCTATGATGACCATGCATAGCTTATTTTGCTCACTTACTCTTAAATATGTTAAGGTGCCTTATGCATTCTCCTATACCTTTGGTAGAATCTAATGCCATGCACCTCCATAAAAATTATCATAAACTACTATCATCGAGATTTCTGTCAAATCATTCCATTGTGCTGCACTTGACAACTCATCAAACGCTTGCCTCCTCACAGTACAGTGGCTGGATTGCTCCATCTTGATTTCCTCCGTGCCCTGCACTGGGTTTCGAAAAACTTACTCTTCAGTTGTTCAAAGATGCAGTTGAACAAAGTCTAAACAACAACTATCGTCTCTGATCTTTGACTCCACTCCTTGTTCGTCCACTCTTTAGCCATTTTGTCTTTTTCCTCCTTACTTTTGCTATCTCCTTTCACCTCGGAGGGAGCTTCTACATCTCCTGTAAAGCTGTCTTCAAGAAGCTTGGTTTTCTTTTCACAAGTTCATAAGATATAGGAGCAGTATTAGGCCATTTGGCCCATCGATTCTACTCCACCATTCAATCATGGCTGATTTCATCCTGGTCTTAACTCCACCATCCTGCCCATTCTCCATAACCCTTCAACCCATTACCAATTAAAAATCTGTGTAACTCCTCAAATTCACTCACTGTCCCAGCATCCACCGCACTCTGGGGTGGCGAATTCCACAGATTCATAACCTTTTGGGAGAAGTAGCTTCTCCTCAACTCTGTTTTAAGTTTGCTTCCTCTTATCCTAAGACTATGACCTCTCATTCTAGAGAGGTGTAAAGCACCTGTATAAAACACTTCTTTCAACGTTTTGTCAACTGTAATAAAAAGGGGGGGGGGGTGGGACAAGGATAGAACAGCTATTTTCCTGGACTGTCTCATCTTTTGCCTCCAATTGATCATTGTCGGTGCTTCTCCCAATAATCATGCTCCTGTGATATTTACTTCTATTCCATCTAATCTCTAATCACTCTACTATCCTATTTTGTTCAATTAATGTTTGTCACACTATTTCCTACTTTACTTCCTACTTTACCTCACTTTAGCCCATGATTCAAAACTTGTCTTTCTCATTTGGATTATTCTAATATAAAAAGCTATTTCATTTAAACTGTTGAATATAATGTAGCACCTTTATCCCAAAAATGTCATTGTTATTCTGCCCACATCTTGTACCCTTTCCTTGTATCACTGTGCCATGGTTTTGTCTGGATGAGGAACATGTTACCTTCTCCAATGCATTCTAACAAAGTAAGTTTTTCATGAAAAAAATAGAATCTTTCTGCAAATCTTAAATTCATTGTCACCTCCCATGCCACTTTCAGGCAATCTATCTGATTCAGTTTTCTGGCCACTGCTAGAGCATTGAGATAGGCCTAATCAAAGTCACATATGACATGTTCTGATACTATGACCATGGTGCACAATCCTACCTTCTTGACCTTTGATACGGTTGACCATACTGCCCTCTTCCATTTGAGTGGGATTGCCCTCACGTCATTCTACTGGAAAGAGTGGAAACTCTTTAGATCAAATAGCTTGGATGGGGTGGTGTTTGTGCAGTGTGTCCAGGAAGCTTTTCTAACACAGTATGTAGATTGTCCGACCAGAGGAGGGGCAATATTGGATTTAGTACTTGGTAATGAACCAGGGCAAGTGATAGATTTGTTAGTGGGGGAGCATTTTGGAGATAGTGACCACAATTCTGTGACTTTTACTTTATAATGGAGAGGGATAGGTGCGTGCAACAGGGCAAGGTTTACAATTGGGGGAAGGGGAAATACGATGTTGTCAGACAAGAATTGAAGTGCATAAGTTGGGAACATAGGCTGTCAGGGAAGGACACAAGTGAAATGTGGAACTTGTTCAAGGAATAGGTACTACGTGTCCTTGATATGCATGTCCCTGTCAGGCAGGGAAGAGATGGTCGAGTGAGGGAACCATGGTTGACAAGAGAGGTTGAATGTCCTGTTAAGAGGAAAAAGGAGACTTGTGTAAGGCTGAGGAAACAAGGTTCAGACAGGGCATTGGAGGGATACAAGATAGCCAGGAGGGAACTGAAGAAAGGGATTAGGAGAGCTAAGAGAGGGCATGAACAATCTTTGGCGGGTAGGATCAAGGAAAACCCCAAGGCCTTTTACACATGTGAGAAATATGAGAATGACTAGAGCGAGGGTAGGTCCGATCAAGGACAGTAGCGGGAGATTGTGTATTGAGTCTGAAGAAATAGGAGAGGTCTTGAACGAGTACTTTTCTTCTGTATTTACAAATGAGAGGAGCCATATTGTTAGAGAGGACAGTGTGAAACAGATTGGTAAGCTCGAGGAAATACTTGTTAGGAAGGAAGATGTGTTGGACATTTTGAAAAACTTGAGGATAGACAAGTCCCCCGGGCCTGACGGGATATATCCAAGGATTCTATGGGAAGCAAGAGATGGAATTGCAGAGCCGTTGGCAATGATCTTTTTGTCCTCACTGTCAACAGGGGTGGTACCAGGGGATTGGAGAGTGGCGAATGTCGTGCCCCTGTTCAAAAAAGGGACTAGGGATAACCCTGGGAATTACAGGCCAGTTAGTCTTACTTCGGTGGTAGGCAAAGTAATGGAAAGGGTACTGAAGGATAGGATTTCTGAGCATCTGGAAAGACACTGCTTGATTAGGGATAGTCAGCACGGATTTGTGAGAGGTAGGTCTTGCCTTACAAGTCTTATTGAATTATTTGAGGAGGTGACCAAGCATGTGGATGAAGGTAAAGCAGTGGATGTAGTGTACATGGATTTTAGTAAGGCATTTGATAAGGTTCCCCATGGTAGGCTTCTGCAGAAAGTAAGGAGGCATGGGATAGTGGGAAATTTGGCCAGTTGGATAACGAACTGGCTAACCGATAGTAGTCAGAGAGTGGTGGTGGATGGCAAATATTCAGCCTGGATCCCAGTTACCAGTGGCGTACCGCAGAGATCAGTTCTGGGTCCTCTGCTGTTTGTGATTTTCATTAATGACTTGGATGAGGGAGTTGAAGGGTGGGTCAGTAAATTTGCAGACGATACGAAGATTGGTGGAGTTGTGGATAGTAAGGAGGGCTGTTGTCAGCTGCAAAGAGACATAGATAGGATGCAGAGCTGGGCTGAGAAGTGGCAGATGGAGTTTAACCCTGAAAAGTGTGAGGTTGTCCATTTTGGAAGGACAAATATGAATGCGGAATACAGGGTTAACGGTAGAGTTCTTGGCAATGTGGAGGAGCAGAGAGATCTTGGGGTCTATGTTCATACATCTTTGAAAGTTGCCACTCAAGTGGATAGAGCTGTGAAGAAGGCCTATGGTGTGCTCGCGTTCATTAACAGAGGGATTGAATTTAAGAGCCGTGAGGTGATGATGCAGCTGTACAAAACTTTGGTAAGGCCACATTTGGGGTACTGTGTACAGTTCTGGTCGCCTCATTTTAGGAAGGATGTGCAAGCTTTGGAAAAGGTGCAAAGGAGATTTACCAGGATGTTGCCTGGAATGGAGAGTAGGTCTTACGAGGAAAGGTTGAGGGTGCTAGGCCTTTTCTCATTAGAACGGAGAAGGATGAGGGGCGACTTGACAGAGGTTTATAAGATGATATGGGGAATAGATAGAGTAGACAGTCAGAGACTTTTTCCCCGGGTGGAACAAACCATTACAAGGGGACATAAATTTAAGGTGAAAGGTGGAAGATATAGGAGGGATATCAGAGGTAGGTTCTTTACCCAGAGAGTAGTGGGGGCATGGAATGCACTGCCTGTGGAAGTAGTTGAGTCGGAAACATTAGGGACCTCCAAGCAGCTATTGGATAGGTGCATGGATTACGGTAAAATAATATAGTGTAGATTTATTTGTTCTTAAGGGCAGCACGGTAGCATTGTGGATAGCACAATTGCTTCACAGCTCCAGGGTCCCAGGTTCGATTCCGGCTTGGATCACTGTCTGTGCGGAGTCTGCACATCCTCCCCGTGTCTGCGTGGGTTTCCTCCGGGGGCTCCGGTTTCCTCCCACAGTCCAAAGATGTGCAGGTTAGGTGGATTGGCCATGATAAATTGCCCTTAGTGTCCAAAATTGCCCTTGGTGTTGGGTGGAGGTGTTGAGTTTGGGTAGGGTGCTCTTTCCAAGAGCCGGTGCAGACTCAAAGGGCCGAATGGCCTCCTTCTGCACTGTAGATTCAATGATAATCTATGATTAATCTAGGACAAAGGTTCGGCACAACATCGTGGGCCGAAGGGCCTGTTGTGTGCTGTATTTTCTATGTACTCCTAACCATAATAGCCAGAGAATTTCTTACAATAGCTTCTCTTCCTGCTTCCATATTATTTATAATCTTTATTGTCACAAATAGGCTTACTTTAACACTGCAATGAAGTTACTGTGAAAAGCCCCTAGTCGCCACACTCCAGCGTCTGTTCAGGTACACTGAGGGAGGATTCAGAATGTCCAATTCACCTAACAAGCACATCTTTTGGGACCTGTGGGAGGAAACTGGAATATCCGGAAGAAACCCATGCAGACACGGGGAGAACGTGCAGACTCCGCACAGACAGTGACCCAAGCCGGGAATCGAACCTGGGACCCTTGCGCTGTGAAGCAACAGTGCTAACCACTGTGCTACCGTGCCATCCATACCTCTGGAATCCTCTAAGGATCTATCGTTGACTTCTTCCTATTTTCCATGTACACGCTGCCCTTCAGCAATATCACCTGAAAAGACATCAGGTTTCATATTAACGTTGATGACACTGAGCTCTACATAACCACAACCTCTTAACCCTCTTCATTGCCTCTCTATTGCCAGGCTGCTCATCTTGTCAGACAGAATCTCCTCTTTGTAAGAAAATTCTTAAACCTCTGTCCAAAGTTTTTACTTGTACTAACGTGCTTTCTCTGGCTGTGTCACTGCAATCATTCCTGTGTTCAACCTTGGGATGTCTTACTGTGTTAGAAACGCTATGAATGCACATTACTGTATGTTACACGACAATTGTAGCATTTGAATTTTTAAAATGCTGCTATATCTTCATCAAAATGCAATTTAAAATGTAGCAGTGATTTTTCTTCACAATTAGAAACACTTTTCTCCTATTCTATTTCTCCTTATCTATTCTATGCAATGCAGTTATGTTTCATTAATGAGATCCTCGCCTTTCTTTCATAGGTTTACGTATGGCCATGCTGGTTCAATATATAAAGAATTAGTGTACATCTCAGGAGGTCACGATTACCAAATTGGACCCTACAGAAAAAATCTTCTTTGCTATGACTATCGAACTGATGTTTGGGAAGAAAAAAGGCCAATGATAACTGCTCGAGGATGGCACTGCATGTGCACACTACAAGACCACATCTATGCTATAGGTGGCAGTGATGATCACATTGAGCCTATGGAGAGATTTGATATTTTAAGCGTGGAATGTTACAACCCACAGTATAACCAATGGACCCGAGTTTCCCCTCTCCTGCAGGCCAACAGTGAGTCGGGAGTAGCAGTTCTGAATGGAAAAATTTACATTCTTGGTGGCTACAGCTGGGAGAATACAGTGTTTTCAAAATCCGTACAGATATATAACAGAGTTGAGAATAAGTGGCACCGTGACCCAGACCTCCCAAAACTAATTGCAGGATTGTCAGCTTGTAGTTGTGTGTTAAAGCCTAGCTCTCCCGAAAAGAAGCTTAAGATTAAACACCAGGACTGCGGTAGCTAATAACCAGTTCAAAAATGCATAACCTCAGGATGTCTATTCATTTAATTTTAGTTCATTTTAGTTGATATAGAAAAAGCATGTAACAACCCTCACTAATGTTCGGTTTCTGCCATTTAACAATCTTGTTTGAATATATTTATTCACAGTAATAGCTATGTAATAATGCTGTATTCATGCATAATATTTTGCCATCAATGGCACAGAGAAACCAAAATCATTGTGAGTGATCCTGAAATCTGAAAATTGTTTTTTTTTTAAATCTATTATTTTAAAAAAACTATCCTAAGGGGATTGGAGGTAGATTTTAGTGTTTTTTTTTTTCATTCAACCAAAGTTAGCTTGGGGGAAAATAGAGTTAATTTACAAAGTTGCATTTGGTCTAAAGTTACTGTTATTTGTGCTTGTGTTTGAGTGAGTGGCACACCCACGGGTTTCCAAGCAGTCTGGCCCTATTTTACATGTTTATAACTACCAGACTTAATGTGACTAAATTTGTTGGTTTTGCTAAAATGTGGGGTGTTTGTTGGATGGCCAAATTATACAAGGTGAGCAGTGTTAACAATCAAATGTCTGAATGACTTAAAAGGATAATGTTACAAGTTTAATACAGTCTGATAGTCTAATATCTAGCAGTCACAATAACACGTGTCACTAATGCAGTAGTTGCCTATTTTATAGATCAATAAATTCAATGATAAAATAGAATAAGCTCACAATTTTAAAGTAATTAATTTGGCTGTATCAACTGCCTTGTTGCAGTGTTTTGTGTTTGCATAATCACCAATAAGAACATTTCTAAAATATAATGAAGTACCTTTGCTTATTCCTTTCCTGCATTAACAAAATGCTATTTTGGCTCTGTGCTACATCTTTGCCAGTTTTCTATTCCAATAGGAGCTGCAGAATCTCCAGTGCTTTACTGGTACAGCTAAAATCAAAAACTCCCCATGTTCATGGGGATGAAGTTACATCACTGAACTGTTAATGCTCTGCAGATTATGTTGAAGTACTATTTAAAATGCTCTTAGCTATGGGGATCAAAATTATTTTAGAAATACATATTTAAGGTTGTTAATTTCTTGATCCTTGAACATCCTTTTTAAGCATGTGGCTTCCATGGCTCGTAAACAACTGCCAAATGCTAGTGCCACATTGTCAAGTTTAAGGGAATAGT
This sequence comes from Scyliorhinus torazame, assembly GCF_047496885.1. Classification (NCBI taxonomy): domain Eukaryota; kingdom Metazoa; phylum Chordata; class Chondrichthyes; order Carcharhiniformes; family Scyliorhinidae; genus Scyliorhinus; species Scyliorhinus torazame. Next base: position 27,678,609 of record NC_092716.1, on the reverse strand, counting down.
ATCCAACCGGTCTTAACAGATCACCATGTTCCTGAGCTAGTAGGGGTTGCAATACATATAAATTTAGACTACCCAATTAATTTTTTCCAATTAAGGGGCAATTTAGCGTGGCCAATCCACCTACGCTGCACATCTTTGCGTTGTGGGGGCGAAACCCACACAAATACGGGGAGAACGCGCAAACTCCACACAGGCAGTGACCCAGAGCCAGGATTGAACCTGGGACCTCAGCGCCGTGAGGCAGCATTGCTAACCACTGCGCCAACATGCTGCCCGATTATTTTTAGAACATAATGGAGATATTCTAACAGTGTTCAAGCACAAGTCTGGAGTCTAAAAATAAGGTCAGGAGTTTTGTTGTTTTTAAAAGATGAAGCACATTTGGTTTCAGATTTTTGTAACTAAGCTGAAAAAGTATGAAAGATAGCAATAATATACATGTAAGGCTTTTAGATTTCTATGAATTTTTAGATTTTTAACAATTTGCATTCACAACTCTGCATGTATTTGAGGATGCAAGTGCTGCAGCGCCCTTTCAGTGGACCTTTTCAACAGACCTGTATTTAAAACCTATGAGCCCTTGGCATATCTTTCTATTCCTGCGCCCACCCCACACACCCCCGCCCCTTCGCCATCATAACAAATCCAAGAAATGGTTGCAACATGTTTTTATCATTTGTAATGGAATAATGGTAGCAGACTTTTAAATGTCACCATAGTTACTGACTTTCTCATTAAAAAGAGTGCTAGGTTTGACTTTTTTGTGGAAAGCATCTTTTCTTTATATTAGATTTTTTTAAAATCCAAGCACTGGTCTGCAGCACAGACTAGGAATCCTGCGGCGAGTAACTCACCTCCTGTCTCCCCAAAGCCTGTATACCATCTACAAGGTATAAGTCAGGAGTGTAATGGAATACTTTCCACTTGCCTGCATGAGTGCAGCTCCAACAACACTCAAGAAGCTTGACACCATCCAGGACAAAGCAGCCGGCTTGATTGCTCCCCCTTCCACCAACATTAAATCCCTCCACCACGATGAACAGTGACAGGCGTGTGCACCATCTACAAAATGCACTGCAGGAACTCACTAAGGGTCCTTAGGCTGTACCTTCCAAACCCATGACCTCTACCATCTAGAAGGGCAACAGTAACACATACCTGGGAACACCACCACCTGGAGGTTCTCTCCAAGTCTATCATCATCCTGACTTGGAAATGTATCGCCATTCCTTCACTGTCGCTGGGTCAAAAATCCTGGAACTCCCTCCCTAACAGCACTGTGGGTGTAGGTACACCTTGGGGACTGCAGCGATTCAAGAAGGCAGCTCGCCACTACATTCTGAAGGGCAACAGGGATGGTCAATAAATGGTGGTCAAGACAGCGACGCCCATACCCCTAAGTGAATTTTTTAAAACATTCACTATATTCCGAGCCAGGTGGGTGTATAGGATCCAGGGATATATTTGCAAAGGCTCTCCATTACTTGCACGATGATTTCTTGTGCAGTACTTTGCTCATTTTATCTGACTCATACCTTTTAGAGGAACACACAAACTGATGGGGTGGGAGTTTTCACATTAATATGTTAATTTGTATATTTTAAAAAAGTTTTTCCCTTGATTTTGTTTTGAAATAAGTTATTTCCTAGGCAAAAATATTAACTGCTGGTACAAACATGCAGCTCCAAACACCATTAGAGATGGAATAGGTGATAGTGATGAATTCTATGTGTCAACTGGCCTGTGAAGAGAGAAAAACAAGTTAATGTTTCATTCAGGTTGATGACCTAGTGTCAGAACTGAGACAAGGAAGTCATGCAAAGAGTTAACTTCAGGGAGGGCTTATAAAACATGCTAAAAGTGCACTTTTTACAAAGAACAGAAGAACAAACAGGTTCAGGGGAAATAGATTTAGATCTGTGTCAAAATGGATCTTTGTGGGAAGTTGATTGGGAAGGTCACATGAAGTAATATTTTACTCCCTCCAGAAATTATTAAATTACCCAGAGTTTAAGGTTGAATTCTGTTCATCTTCTTCACCTTGCTCTCCAAGTATACTCAATACTTACTGCCAGTTGCAGGCTCCCCCAATGGTGACTAGAACCAGATGAGTTGTTGTTGGCTACAAGTATGTAGAAAATTAAGAGTCATTCTTTTCTTACTGTGTGGTAATATATTTCCATCTGAATTGTAACTGGAAATGGAGAACCAGTTCCTGCAGCTTTTAATTTAATTGTTACAATAGCTGTTACATCTTGGGACATTTACACCAGAAAGCTAAACAATTCAATATTTCATAAACAGTAGTAAAATCCAATAATCTGGTAAGTGTAGACTTGCCAGTTATTTTGTTAACCTTGAGTAAAGCAATTGTTTTGCAGCGCTGGTACCATAAATTGTAAATACCATGTGTACACGTGAGTGAAGCAACTATCTAGAATGAAAACAATATGCATATTCAACTGTGTATTCTGTCCTACCAACCAAAATGTACAGCGTTCTCTTGTATAAAATAGTACCTATTTATTTTGATAGTAAACTGCCTCTTGGAGGTTTTATTTACCTAAAATGAGCATGCTTGCATGTACTGTATTTTAAAAAAGTTTTTGTTTTTGAGAAATGTTTTTAATATATAAACATTGGGGAAACTAAATGATGTTTGAAAATAAAGATGTGAGGCATACAGCAGATGTAATTAAATAATGTGGCGAATGTCAGTGTTTTCTGTAATTGCGGATTTATCCTGTTTTTGCTGTAATGTTAACAGAGCTGAATCACATACAGCTTCTGAAATTAAATGCTTTTCACAGGCTGCTGGAGTATTGGTACCATAAAATTGTGATTATATCATTTTACATTGTCTGTATTCTAGAATTCCAAAATGCCAATCTGCGACCTTTTCATTTTTAGTTTGATTATCCAGCTGGATATTGTATGCTAAAACCCAGCTGGTCACCAAGAACCTTACATTTACCTGAGTTTATGACCCCACAAATGTGCAGAGGTACAGATTCCGACTGACCTTGCAGTATTTTTTGATAGGTGCAAAATTGCTGAAATATTTACCAGCATAGCAAAATATCCACCTCTTATTTACCTGACATTCTGTAGTGATGATGACAAAACTTGTTAACTAATTTACTGGGTTATATAATAGGAGACGGTGATTTTTCCATTTCTTGTTTAGCCATCAAGACCTTAAAACTGGCAGAGTTTAGAAACCAGTCGTGCAAAATTGTTCCGGAAACTGACTGCTTTTGAATGACTAATTTTCTCCCATGGATTTGGCACACAATTTGACAATTTTATCAGCAAGTCTCCTGCCTGTTTGTGACAGACATTGTGGGGTTTTCTGGCCTTGTGCACATTAGATATTGAGAAAGTCCAGCATTTGTACCATAGAGATATTGACAATTTAATTTTGATGCTGTGTAGCATTATACCAATTGAGATAGAAAATGTTATTGGAGTGCACTTTTCAACTTGCTGCCTGCATATTAAACTTGTGCTGCGAAACAGCTGATTGTTGGAGGAATTGCCTGATTTTCATTAATTCTATAATCGGTGGCTGATTCACATCGCCAGTATAATGCTGAGGCAGCAAGTGTCATTATTGGTCATGTAAGGACGGTTAATGTTAAATTGCAGTCACTCATTGTGATTGTTTAAATTCCTTCATTCTCACTAATGTAAATAGATCCCTTTGCAGGTTTCTATTTTTCTAGTCATACGCTCTTACCATATTTTCCTCATTTTTATTTTTCAGTTGTTAAAAATATTGCTTTGTAGAACTGGATTTGACTTGACTAAAACCATTAATAAACTCATTCGATTTTTAAAATATCCTTTTACTTTGTTGTCGGTGATTACATGTGAAAATTATTCATAAAATACCTCAGCTGTCTGACTGAAAAGGGGCTTGGTTACTAGCAGTTTAGAAACTATCTTGTACTGGCTTTAAAACAAGAGTTTGGAATTTGCCAGAAGCATTTCATATGGCAGATTGATGTCACGGTACATCTGGTAAATGAAAATCTTCGCAAAAGGGATGAGGTAGTTACTTTGTACTTGTCTCCTCAACAATTGGTCTGCTTCCCACTAATCTTTCACACTGCATTAAAACAGTAAAGTGGTCAAACCTGCTTCTCAGCCTTAGTGTGCAATACATATTTTGCATTTTAGAGAGGTAGATACTGTTTACCATCAATATTTTTTTTAAGTTTCTGATGTATTTTACTTTTTTTATGATGCAACTTATTTACTTATAAAAGGATATATTTTGCTTTTAATACAAAGATAGTAATTTGCGGACATTTCCAAGCATGCAAAATAACTTTCACCTCTATTGCATCCTTCACAACCTTGGGGTGTCCCAAAGTGCTTCACAGCCAGTGAAGTGCTACTGAAGTGCAATCACGTGTACTGTAGGAACAGCAGGCATTTACCCGCAGTAAGATCCCACAAACTGCACGGAATACATGACCAAGGGCAGCACGGTGGCACAGTGGTCAGCACTGCTGCCTCACAGCAACGAGATCCCAGGTTCGATCCTAGTCCCTGGGTCACTGTCCGTGTGGAGTTTGCACATTCTCCCCGTGTTTGCGTGGGTTTCGCCCCCACAACTCAAAGATGTGCAGGTTAGGTGGATTGGCCACTCTAAAATTGCCCTGGAAAAAATGAATTGGGTACTCTAAATTTAAAAAAATGAGTATGTGATCAAATAAATAAACTTCAAGAAGCGTTTCATTGGCTAAGAAATACTTTTGCAATATGGTGCAAGGCACAATATGCAGGTTCTTTCTGAATGTAGCAAATGTTTTTTTTTAAATGAAACTACATACAGGGTCTTGGATTTTATGGGAGTTGGGTAGAGCCAATTCAGGAATGAAAGTGCCGGCAGGAGTGAGGGAAGACTAAATACTGCCCCCCCCCCTCCCCCCACACACACACACACACAATTTTCTTGTATTTTTGATAGTGTTGTGCAGATTCTTGGAAATGTTGCAATCCCAACGAGGCTGAATCTCATTTCAAGTTAATAGCTCCCTTTTCTTTTGATGTATTCCATGGAATTTTGCACCCTCCTATTTCGCTTTGGTGGGGCTTTGCCTGACTTTTTGTTGCTTTTTTCTTCAGAGCACTGTGTGGCAGGCACCCCATAATAATGCTGCTGACAAATTTGAGAGCAGGTAGTTTACTCGGCCCATTCTATTGCAATTTACTCCAGGAGGACAAGAAACACCCTCAGCATTTAGTATGAGAGAGGTGTACTGTTGCAAAAGAAAGATGGCCAGGTTTAGAAACTAGTCGTACTGGAGTTTTTAAAGCGACCAAAGCTAAATGCCTGACTCTGCGCTGTACATAGAACATACAGTGCAGAAGGAGGCCATTCGGCCCATCGAGTCTGCACCGACCCACATTAATCCCTCACTTCCACCTTTTCCCCGCAACCCAATAACCCCTCCCAACCCTTATGGACACTACGGGTAATTTAGCATGGCCAATCCACCTAACCTGCACGTCTTTGGACTGTGGGAGGAAACCGGAGCACCCGGAGAAAACCCACGCACACACGGGGAGAACGTGCAAACTCCGCACAGACAGTGACCCAGCGGGGAATCGAACCTGGGGCCCTGGCGCTGTGAAGCCACAGTGCTAATCACTTGTGCTACCGTACTCTGCGCTGACTTGTGCATGCTGAGTTACTTGGCACATCCACTTCAACTCATGACCCCAGGCTCCTTGTATTCCTTACACTTTAAGTGGTATTTAAAAACTAATCGTTTTGTAGTACAGTGTGAGAATTGTATTCTGCGAAGTAGCGATGACCAGCTTCTCCAAATGTTCCCCTGTTTAAATTGGTCGTGTGACGTGAAGTTAGAATTTGCACAGAAACAGAAATGAAATCAGGTCCGTGTACGGCGAAGTTTATTTAATTGATGCTGATTACCTTACAACAAATGGAGTTCAAAGACGCTTAAATATTTTGTTCGGAAATGTTTTAACATTTCAGACCTAAAATAGTATGCTGCATGGGCTATTGTCGTTGTTACCTTGTAACTTAGTTGTTACCTTGTTGTAACTTAAAAGACACAGCCCATCTGGCCCAACACGATCCATGCGAGTGTGGGCCTCCTCCTACCAAATCAGCATTAATCTAGTCCTTCCTCCCTCATCTTCATCTAGCTTCCCCTTAAGTGCATTTTCTGCTACTTCTGGCAGTGAGATACATATTTTAACAGTGTCTGAATCATAGAATTTACAGTGCAGAAGGAGGCCATTCGGCCCATCGAGTCTGCACCAGCCCTTGATTAAGAAAGACTGGTGCACAGTGGAAGACTGGCATGTAACCACAAGCGTTCCTAAATTCAGGGAAGTCTTGTGAGGGAGGTTATGTGTTTTAAAATATTTTACTAGTAGAATACATAATATATTAAGATCCAATCGGGAAACATTTAAAACCAGCCTTACACTTTTTATTTTGAAATGTGAAAATGAAAAGCATGTTACTTTCTTTTGCTGGAGAGAAGTTACTTTATTCGTTCTAACGATTATGGGAAGTTAGAATAATTCTAACGCATGGAAAATGTTCCTACAATTCAAATGCATAGCAATCAAACGCGAAGACGAAGTCCAAGGCACAGGCTTGTCTGTCTTTCCTTTCAAATACATAACACGGACTTTTGAATGCTTCAGAATTTACAAAGAAGTTTAGCTTCACTGTTGACTGATGAAGTTTTATCTCCAGCTGCCTACTGCCTCGGGTGCATAGGGTGTGGTCAGAGCTATAATCCAGCTTCTAATTATTTGGCAAATAGATTATGAAGACGACCAAACCAAAAACAACTGCAGATGCTAGAAATCTGCAGCAAAAATAAAAACTGCTGGAAATATTCAGTCTGCCTGCAGTAGTGGAGGAAACCGATCATTTAATAGCTCATCAGAACAGGAAGGAATTGCAGATGAGCAACCCTTTTAAAAGGAACATTTTATAAAACATTCTTACATGGGATGTGGGTGTCATTGGCTACGCCAGCATTTATTAACCATTTCTACTTGCCAGTGAGAAGGTGGCCTTCTTGTACTACTGCAATCCATGTGGTGTAGATACACCCACGCTGCCGTTAGAGAGAAAGTTCCAGGATTCAGACCCAGGAATGGCAACCAAGTCAGGTTGGTATGTGGCTTAGAGGTTAACCTGAAAGTGATGGTGATGTTCCCATGCTTTTGGTGCCCTTGTCCTTCTGGGTGGTAGAAGTCAAGGGTTTGGAAGGTGCTGCTGAAGGAGCCTTGGTGAGTTCCTGCGATGCATCTTGCAAATGGTGCAGACTGCTGACGTCGATGGTGGAGGGAAACAATGTTTATTGTGGCGAATGGGCTGCTTTGTCCTGGATGGGGTTGAGCTTCTTGCATGTTGTTGGAGCTGTAATCATCCAGGCAAGTGGAAACTATTCCATCGTACTCCTGACTTGTGCCTTGTAGATGGTGAACGCATTTGGCGACTCAGGAGGTGAGTTATTCTCTGCACAATTCCCAGCCTTTGACCAGCTATTGTGGCTTCTATATTTACATTGCTGGTCCAATGTCTAGGCAAGATGCTTTACAGGTTGTTAGGCCCTGTGCACAGCTACATATTTGGCCCCTGATTCGCCCCTCCTCCCACCCCAGCACCCTGTGATCTGAAAGCTGAAGCCCATCCCTCGTGCACACACTCTTTTCCCCTCACACACTATCTCTCTTCCCCACCCCTTGCGCTATATCTCCCCCTCATGCCTTGCACACACTTTTCCTTCCCCTCATGCCCTGCACACACTCTCTTCCCCCCACCCCTCGCGCACACACTCTCTACCCCCACCCCTCGCACACACACTCTCTTCCCCTCACCCCTCACGCACACTATCTCTCTCCTCACACCTTGCACACACACACTCTTCCCCTCACCCCTCGCGCACACTATCTCTCCCCTCATACCTTGCACACACACTCTTCCCCTCACGCACATTATCTCTCTCCTCACACCTTGCACACACACTCTCTACCCCCACCCCTCGCACACACACTCTCTTCCCCTCACCCCTCGCGCACACTATCTCTCCCCTCATACCTTGCACACACACTCTCTTCCCCTCACCCCTCACGCACACTATCTCTCCACTCACACCTTGCACACACACTCTCTTCCCCTCACCCCTCACGCACACTATTTCTCCACTCACACCTTGCACACACACTCTCTTCCCCTCACGCACATTATCTCTCTCCTCACACCTTGCGCACACACTCTTCCCCTCACCCTTCGCGCACACTATCACTCCCTTCATACCTTGCACACACTCTCTTCCCCTCACACCTCACGCAACTCGCGCACACTATCACTCCCCTCATACCTTGCACACACACTCTCTTCCCCTCACCCCTCGCGCACACTATCACTCCCCTCGTACCTTGCACACACACTCTCTTCCCCTCACCCCTCACGCACACTATCTCTCCCCTCACAGCTTGCACACACACACTCTCTTCCCCTCACCCCTCACGCACACTATCACTCCCCTCATACCTTGCACACACACTCTCTTCCCCTCACCCCTCGCGCACATTATCACTTCCCTCATACCTTGCACACACTCTCTTCCCCTCACCCCTCGTGCACACTATCACTCCCCTCATACCTTGCACACACACTTTCTTCCCCTCACCCCTTGCACTCATTTTCTCTCCCTGCCACCACCAATTGTGTAGTTGTAAATTTTGAGGTGCGGGTGCTCCAAACGTTTGTCGGCCATATAGTTTCTCAATCTTCTATTACACTATTTCCTCTGTATTTGAGTCCTCAAATGTCAGTAAAACAATATATTTGAAGTGAAAAATATTAGTGCCTGTTGGCATTTTATTTGGAACCATGAATCATTAGACTTTGGCAGAGCTAGAAATTAATTCTTTAGTTACGTAATTCAAGCGTACTTAAAACATGAATTACAGAGCTTGACTTACAAGATATGGAACAAAACTGGGTAGATAGGGTCAAGATACAGATCAGCCATAATAACAGAAAAAGCTCAAAGGTCTGAATAGCCTACTCTTGTTTGTATGTTCCTATCTAGATATCAATGAATGAGGCTTGGCATATGTGTGAAGGTATTCATTCATCAAGCCCTTTCTTCAGTCAATGCAAACTAGTCCAGAATTCAAAGAAATATTCGTCGGCTAAATTGCATAGTACTTCTCTGATTTTGTCTAACAGGTGAGGTTAAATGTTATCCAATCCAGCAACTTAATCAATCTTCAGTGCCTCAAACCAAGGTAAGGCTATTTATACATTTACATGTAAGGAGTCAATACCTAAAGCATTTGTACCTACCGCTGTATCATCTTCAATAGTAGTCTTCAATAGTGAAAACAAATTCAAAACATAAATGCTTACATTTCAGCCATATCCTACTCCTTAATCCTCACCACCACGCTACAGGCTTTTCTTTTTGTAAATAAACTTTAAGGACCCAATTATTTTTTTCCAATTAAGGGGCAAATTAGAGTGGCCAATCCAATTAGCCTGCACGCCTTTGGGTCGTGGGGGTGAAACCCACGCAGACAAGGGGAGAATGTGCTAAATCCACACGGACAGTGACCCAGGGCCAGGATCGAACCCGGGTCCTCACGCCGTAGGTAGCAGTGCTAACCACTGTGTCGCCGTGCCGCCCTTCATGTGGCTTTTCTAGTGTAAGTTCAAGGAATTATTTGAACTTAATTCCCACCAACAGAACCTAAAACTTTACCATGGGAATGCCAGCCGATCAGTTTTTTTATAATGCATTTTTGGCATTTAATTGTGTCTTTAGTTAATGTCAACTGTTTCAGATGCCTATGCATACCATCTTGATAATGTTTTGTACTTTGAGAAATATTTATTTTTGAGGCTAATTTATGGTTATTTATATAAATAACTTTATTTTTCTTCTCTATCACCAGTTCCATCAACCAGCACACCCCAATCTCCATTTTTAAAACCTTTCTTTATATCTGAAAATTGAACCCATTCTTACAACAGCCAGTTGTCTGCAGCAATAGCTTTCCCTACCAATGAAACAGGATGTTACAATGACTATTTGAATTGAGGGGTTGTTAGGACATGGAATGGTCCCACCAGAAACAGTGGCAAGTTTAGAATCCATCAAATGTTTTATATCTGAAATATTAATAAAATAGAGAAGCATGGGATATGGGATAAAATGGATATTCTTTCTGAGAGCTGTGGAATGATAGGCCAAGTAGCTTCCTTCTTGTGGTGAATGTATTCACCTGAATATCAACTGTCTGTATACTACTGTGACCTATGACCAGGAAATGATAATACGATCTACTTCCAGGTAGTGTACTGGAACCCCGGTGGGCTCCGTCCCTGGCTCCGCCCTCCCCCGGGCGATATATAGACCGGCCACCTGTGGGCGGCACTCATTTGTACAGCAGACACTGGCAGGCAAGTTCCTGGATAATAAAGCCTTATGTTCACTCGCTCTCACAGTCTCACAATGAATTGATGGTATTTCACTTCTGTCCTGTGAATGTCTACAGTTCCCACATGAGAATTGAATATCATCTCATCAGTACGTCTACTGATTAAACACTACTAACATTACTTTAGTACATGTTAAACATGTACATGTTAAACATTACTAACATGTTGAGTAAGGAAGAAATTCTTGCCTGCTTCCTCAACTATCTTTTCTCTGCCTGCGACCTATTGAATAGGATAACACACCCTAATCTCTGACCAATTCTGAACATGTATAGCTCATTTTAGGTATTTAAAAAAAATTTAGAGTACCCAATTCATTTTTTTTTCCAATTAAAGGGCAATTTAGTGTGGTCAATCCACCTACCCTGCACATCTTTAATTTGTGGGGGTGAGACACACGCAGACACGGAGAGAATGTGCAAACTCCACACGGACAGCTGGGATCGAACCTGGATCTTCAACACCGTCTAATTTTAGGTATTATGCTTATGCTTCTGTAATAACCACCATGGGACCCATGGGGATGACCCGGTCAATCTCTCCGCTGAAGGTCAGAGGCCTAACAGTGGGGCTCGTTAAATTGGACCAATATAAGCCGGCCAACGTTGGAACTGGCATCTGCAGATAGTCCCGGTTGGGACTGGAAGTCCAGCCTGCCGCTTTGTGGCCCAGCATTTCTTTAACTTAATTAAGTTTAAACCTTCTTGGGACTCCTGTGAATATTAAAGCTTCAAATAGCATAAATGAAGTGATTGACAAAACATCTGGGGTCTAAAGAATGTGTGCCTAATGGTACTCCTTCCATGCCCACCTGTACTCATTGAACCAGGGTTGATGATTGATTGATTGATTGAATTGATTTGTTGTCACATGTACTAAAGTATAGTGAAAAGTATTTTTCTGCGGCCAAGGGAACGTACACAGTACGTACATAGTAGACAAAAAGAACAATCAACAGAGAACATTGACAAATGGTACATCGACCAACAGTGATTGGTTACAGTCCGGAACAAGGGCCAAACAAAGCAAATACATGAACAAGAGCAGCATAGGGCGTTGTGAATAGTGTTCTTACAGGGAACAGATCAGTCCGAGGGGGAGTCATTGAGGAGTCTAGTAGCTGTGGGGACGAAGCTGTTCCGATGTCTGGATGTGCGGGTCTTCAGACTTCTGTATCTTCTGGCTGATGGAAGGGTCTGGAAGAAGGCAATGCCTGGGTGGGAGGGGTCTCTGATAATGCTGTCTGCCTTCCTGAGGCAGCGGGAGGTGTATACAGAATCAATGTGGGGGTGACAAGCTTGTGTGATGCCCAGGTTTGATGATATTGGTCGAGTGAAGGATATGCTGGGCCATGAGACAGACTGTATACAATTCTGCTGCTGATGGCCCACAGCACCTCACAGTTTGGAGTTGCAAGATCTGGTCGAAATCTATCCTATTTAGCACGGTGGTTGTGCCACACATGATGGAGGGTATCTTCAATGTGAAGGTGGGACTTCATCTCCACAAGTACTGTGCGTTAGTCACTTCTACAGATACTATCTGTCTTTAGCAGGTAGATTGGTGAGAACAAGATTGTTGTGGAGAGAAGTACAGCTATTCGACCTCAGTGCACTTCACTCATGAGAAACCAGACAAAGATTCTTAGATTAAAGGATTCAGTTTATTCAAGCTATAGTGAGGGTCTCTGGCATTCCAAATGGAACACCAGAGAAGCCCAGATTTAATGACAGTACAGACAGTTATATTTCAAGATTCGATTACAAAAAATTAGCATGTACCAATCATTTATTACTAGTTATCTATGTCAAATCAGGATGATTGATTAAGGGTACATCATGCATAGGATATGAGAATAATTAACCAATCGCATTAAGAGTCTGCATGCTTAATTAAAATATCCAATCATTACAAAGGCATGTAAGTTTGCAATTAGCTGTATCGGTGGTCTGACATCTAGGGTGTAGGCGTCGATCACCTCCCCCATACTATTTTCATTGTTCCTGTATGCCATCAATCTATCCTCCCCAATGATATCAGCAGACAGATCAGAGCCACAGCAAGTGGTACAGTGACCCACTTTGAGCAACAAACCTTGAGACCCAACACATGCAAATCCCATCCTCAGAAACTGGCTGTGATGAACTGTTACTGCCTTATCATCATGTAAGGTGATGTCCCCTTTAAGACCAGGCTTGGAACCCTGGGGACTCCGCCTCTGGCTCCGCCCATCTGGGAGCCATACATAAAGGCCTGCCTCATGGTCTGTATAGCAGTCAGCTCTCGTCCAAATCTGTAGCATAGTTATTAGCCTAATAAAGCCTTCTTTACAGTTTAATCTCTAAGCATCATTATTGAGGGTACCTCACTGGCCTCTTCAGAGACAAATTGTGTCCTTGCATTATTACACTTAGCAGTTTTTTAAAAATTGTGTAACTCTGTACCTTCCCCCAGTATAATGGAACTAAAGGGTTTAAACTGGCTTCAGTGTAATATCTATCATCTAATGCTTCCCAAATAGCCACCTCCAAAGATCAAGTTGGTTTTTCGCTCTTGGTTCCCTCAACTGCTGCAGACCCTGTCTAGCAGCTATCATAGAATCCCGACAGTAAGAAGGAGGCCATTCAGCCCATCAATCTGCACTGATCCCCTGAAAGGGCAACTTACCTAGAGCCAGGCCCCCACCCTATCCCATTAGCCCAGTAGCCCCACCTACCAAAACCTAACCTTTTGGACACTAAGGGGCAATTAATCATGGCCAATCCACCTAACCTGCACATCTTTGGACTTGTGGGAGGAAACCCACGCAGACGCAGGGAGAAAGTGCAAACTCCACACAGTCACCTGAGGCCGGAATTGAAGCCTGGCCCCTGGAGCTGAGTGCTGACAGTGCTAACCACTGTGCCGCCCAAGAAGAGTGAAATTGGACGGCCCACCCAGCATCAACCTAGACACCGGAAATGACAATGGTAAACCCTGCCCTGTTGACCTTGAAAATTCCTCCTCATTAACATCTGGGGACTTGTGCCAAAATTGGGAGAGCTGTTCCACAGACCAATCAAGCAACAACCTAACATAGTCATACTCACTGACTCATATCTTACAGATTAATATCCCAGACACCACCATCACCACCCCTAAGTATGTCCACAGTAAGCTTGCGCACAGTGAGGTCGAGACATCCTGAGTGAGAGACAGCTAGCGTGAGGGGGGAGGGGGGGGAGGGGGGGGGGGGACTCAATCTAACAATAATTCAAGTGTTTATTTAAATTAATTAACTAATGCTTAACTGTCACTCAGCGGGGTGCAGTGCTCCAACTGTGAGATGTGGCAGATCTGTGACACTTCCAGCATTCCGGTCGACTACATCTGCAGCAAGTGTAACCAATGGCAGCTCCTCACAGACCGCGTGGCTCGGTTGGAGCAGCAGTTGGATACACTTAGGAGCATGCAGGTGGCGGAAAGCGTCATAGATAGGAGTTATAGAGATGTGGTCACACCCAAGGTGCAGCCAGAAAGATGGGTGACCGATAGAAAGGGCAGGCAGTCAGTGCAGGAATCCTCTGTGGCTGTCCCTCTCTCTAACAGGTATATCTTTTTGGATACTGTTGGGGGGGGATAGCCTATTAATGGAAAGCAACAGCAGCCAGAACAGTGACACCACAACTGGCTCTGTTGCTCAGCAGGGGAGGGCAAAGTGCAGGAGAGCGATAATTATAGGGGACTCTATACTAATAATATAATAATAATCGCTTATTGTCACAAGTAGGCTTCAGTGAAGTTACTGTGAAAAGTCCCTAGTCGCCACATTCCGGTGCCTGTTCGGGGAGACTGGTACGGGAATTGCACCCGTGCTGATGCCTTGTTCTGCATTACAATTCAGCTGTTTAGCCCACTGTACTAAACCAGCCCGAAGGGTCACAGACAGGCGCTTCTGCAGAATTGAAAGAGACTCCAGGATGGTGTATTGCCTCACTGGTGCCAGGGTCAAGGATGTCTCTGAACGAACACAGGACATCCTGAAGGGGGAGGGTGAACAGCCAGGGGGCGTAGTGACATAGGCAGGGAAGAGTGATGAGGTCCTGCAGACGGAGTTCAGGGAGTTAAGCAGTAAGCTAAGAAGCAGGACCTCTAGGGTTGCAATCTCAGGATTACTCCCTGTGCCACATGCCAGTGAGGCTAGAAATAGTAGGATAGTGCAGCTAAACACATCGCTAAACCGGTGGTGTAGGAGGGAGGGTTTCAGATTTCTGGACCATTGGGATCTCTTCCGGGGCAGGTGCGACCTGTACAAGGACAGATTGCATCTAAACTTGAGGGGCACTAATATCCTGGCTGGGAGATTTGCTAGTGTCACTCGGGAGGATTTAAACTAATATGGCAGGGGGTTGGGAACCGGAGTGTTAGCTTAGAAAGTGTCATAACTGAAGGGGAAATAGAGAACAAAAATAATAGAAGTTCACCCTCAGGCAGAGCAAAAAAGGTGACAAGTGTGAAACGGGAGCTGGTCAATGCAGGATTGAGGGTGTTGTACCTTAATGCACGCAGTATACGGAACAAGGTAAATGAGCTTGTTGCACACATTGAAATTGACCAGTACGATGTTGTGGGCATCACAGAGATGTGGCTGTAAGGGGATCAGGGCTGGGGTCTAAATGCCCAAAGATATGTGTCCTACCGATAGGGCAGGCAGATGGGCAAAGGGGGCAGGGTGCATTGTTAGTAAGGAATGAAGTTAATTCGATAACAAGGAGTGATATAGAATCAGAAGGCATAGAATCTCAGTGGGTAGAGTTGAGGAATCGCAAAGGTAAAAAGACCCTGATGGGAGTTATGTACAGGCCCCCTAGCAGTAGTCAGGATGTGGGACAGAAAATAAATCAGGGTATAGAGAAAGCATGTAAAAAAGGCAATATCACAATAATCATGCGGGACTTCAATATGCAGGTGGACTGGGAAAATCAGGTTGGTAGTGGATCCCAAGAAAAGGAATTTGTGGAATGTTTAAGAGATGGTTTTTTGGAGCAGGTTGTGATGGAGCCCACTAGGGAACATGCAATTCTGGATTTGGTGATGTGTAATGAGGCAGACTTGATTAGGGAACTTAAGGTGAACGAACCCTTAGTGAGCAGTGACCACAATATGATAGAATTTACCCTGCAGTTTGAGAGGGAGAAGCTGGAGTTAGATGTAACGGTATTACAATTAAATAAAGTTAACTACAAAGACAATGAGGGAGGAGCTGGCCAGAGTTGATTGGAAAAGGAGACTAGCAGGGAAGACAGTGGAACAGCAATGGCAGGAGTTTTTGGGGGTTATTCGGGAGGCACAGCAGAAATTCATATCCATGGTTGACGAAGGAAGTCAAGGACAGCATAAAAGCTGCACTGCATGTTCCATGTTCTAAAAGCGTACAAAGTGGCAAGGATCAGTGGGAAGCCAGAGGATTGGGAATCATTTAAAAGTGAGCAGAGGACAACTAAAAAGGCAATAAGGGGGGAGAAGATGAAGTACGAGTGCAAGTTAGCTAGTAATATAAAAGAAGATAGGAAGAGTTTCTTTCAATATATAAAAGGTAAGAGAGGGGCAAAAATAGACATTGGACCACTGGAAAACGTGGATGGAGAAGTAATAATAGGAAACAAAGAAATGGCAGACAAACTGAATAGTTACTTTACATCTTCTTCACGTGGAAGACACCAGTGGGATGCCAGAGCTCCAGGAGAATCAGAGGGCAGAGGTGAGTGCAGTGGCCATCACTAAGGAGATGTTTCTGGGGAAACTGAAAGGGCTGAAGGTGGATAAGTCACCTGGACCAGATGGACTACACCCCAGGGTCCTAAAAGAGATAGCTGAGGAAATTGTGGAGGCATTGGTGGTGATCTTTCAGGAATCACTGGAGGCAGGAAGGGTCCCAGAGGACTGCAAAATGGCTAATGTAACACTGCTGTTTAAGAAGGGAGGGAGGCAAAAGACGGGAAATTATAGGCCGGTTAGCCTGACTTTGGTCATTGGTAAGATTTTAGAGTCTGTTATTAAAGATGAGATTGCAAAGTACTTGGAAGTGCATGGTAAATTAGGACTGAGTCAGCACGGCTTTGTCAAAGGGAGGTCATGTCTGACAAATCTGTTAGAGTTCTTTGAAGATGTAACAAGGAAGTTAGACAAAGGAGAACCAGTGGACGTGATTTATTTAGATTTCCAGAAGGCCTTTGACAAGGTGCCACATCGGAGACTGTTAAATAAGTTAAGAGCCCATGGTGTTAAGGGTATGATCCTGGAATGGATCGAGGATTGGCTGACTGGCAGAGAGTGGGGATAAAGAGTTCTTTTTCAGGATGGCCTTTTCTGGGTCTGTTTCTAATGTGCCTCTAATGTGACTAGTGGTGTGCCTCAGGGGTCTGTGCTGGGACCACAACTTTTCACAATATACATTCATGATCTGGAAGAAGAAACTGAAGGCACTGTTGCTAAGTTTGCAGATGATACAAAGATCTGTAGAGGGACAGGTAGTATTGAGGAAGCAAGGGAGCAGCAGACGGATTTGGACAAGCTGGGAGAGTGGGCAGTGAAGTGGCAAATGAAATACAATGGAAAAATGTGAGATTATGCACTTTGGAAGGAGGAATTTAGGCATCGACTATTTTCTAAATGGGGAAATGCTGAGGAAATCAGAAGCACGGGGGACCCTATACGAACACGGAGACAAAACTAGCCGCCTACTGGCACACCAGCTGAGAAAGCAGGCAGCCACCAGAGAAATTGCGCAAATCAGGGATACCAGAGGTACATTAGAAACAGACCCAGAAAAGGTCAACAAGACCTTCTACCAAGGGCTGTATTCCTCAGAGCCCCCAACAGGGGAGTCCGGGATGAAACAGTTCCTTGATGGACTGGACATACCAGTCATGGGGGAGGGCAGAAAACGGGGCCTGGAAGCACCACTAGCACTGGGAGAGATCGTGGACAGTGTCAGCTCTGATGTGTTGGGTACTCTGACACACAGACGAACCAACACGGTTGCGAATGGTACAACGCAGTTTTATTTAATTGAACTATAAACATAGTAAACTCTGGTATTCAGCACATGGTGAACCTCTGAGTGGCTGGCAATGAGGTCTGTGCCCTGAGCTCTCTCCTGCTCGAGTGCCCAGGAAATGTCGTGTTCCCTGCTTTGTACTGTGTATGCTCTTGTCCGTGATTGGCTGTCGTGTTGTGTGTGTTGATTGGTCCGTTGATCTGTCCATCATTATTGTGTGTATGTATGTGTTGTGATGTTCACCTGAATATCATGACAAGCTCCATGCAGGCGGGGAAGGCACCGGGACCGGATGGGATCCCAGCGGACTTCTGCAAATAATTTGCAACAGCACTGGCTCCGCACCTGCGGGAGATGTTCACAGACTCGCTGGCTCGGGGCACACTGCCACCTACGTTAGCACAGGCCTCAATCTCGCTGATACTTAAGAAAAACAAAGACCCAACGGAGTGTGGGTGATACAGACCCATCTCACTACTAAACGTAGATGCCAAAATACTTGCCAAAATCCAAGCCAAAAGGCTGGAGAACTGTGTACCAGAGATGGTCGCAGAGGACCAGACGGGCTTTGTCAAAGGTAGACAGCTAACCTTGAACATCAGGCGCCTGCTGAACGTGATAATGACCCCATCCGGGGAGAGAACACCAGAGGTGGACGTCTCCCTGGACACAGAAAAGGCCTTTGACAGAGTTGAGTGGAAGTACATCATAGAGGTACTGGGGCGGTTCGGGCTCGGAACAGGGTTCACCTCCTGGGTAATGCTCCCATGGCGAGCGTACGGAAAAACAGCACCAACTCCCGTACGTTCAGCTGTGATGTGGAGATGCCGGCGTTGGACTGGGGTGAGCACAGTAAGAAGTCTTAAGGTTTGTTTCGAATCACTAGCTTTAGGAGCACTGCTCCTTCCTCAGGTGAATGAAGAGGTATGTTCCAGAAACATATATATAGACAAATTCAAAGATACCAGACAATGCTTGGAATGCGAGCATTAGCAGGTGATTAAGGAGCAGGTGTAAAGATTTAATCACTTGCTAATGCTCGCATTCTAAGCATTGTCTGGCATCTTTGAATTTGTCTATATACATGTTTCTGCAACATACCTCTTCATTCACCCGAGGAAGGAGCAGTGCGCCGAAAGCTAGTGTTTGAAACAAACCTGTTGGACTTTAACCTGGTGTTGTAAGACTTCTTACTGTACTTTCAGCTGCACAGGGGCACCAGACAGGGATGCCCACTGTCCCCGCTGCTGTTCGCCTTATCAATCGAACCATTAGCGATCGCTCTCAGAACAGAAAAAAACTGGAGGAGGATCCGAAAGGGAGGCAGAGAGCACAGAGTCTCGCTCTATGCAGATGACCTGCTCCTCTACATTTCGGACCCACAAAGCAACATGGAAGGAGTCATCGTGCTCCTGAAAGAGTTTGGGGCCTTCTCTTCGTGAGGTGCGATGGAAGCAAAACTTTTACACGTATGAATAGATGGCGGCCTATGAAATTGCTCATGGCAATCTTCAGGTGATACACTGTAACCATTCCAGTCAGGAATGCTTGGGATCACATGCCTAACCACAAGTCACCTGGAAAACACTGTAGATATAAATATTTACCCAAAGTATAAAATAGTGATAAAATCTTATAAAGCAGTACATATGAACACACAAATTAAGAGCAGGAGTAGGTCATTTGGCCCCTCGAGCCTGCTCTGCTATTTCCTCAGATCATGTGCGGCCTCAGCCCCACATTCCCGCCTACCCCTAAAATCCTTTGACCCCCCCCCTTGTTCATCAAGAATCTATCTACTTCTCCCCACTAGGGATGGGGGATCTCTATTAACCTCTGTCTAAAAGGTTGGCCAGTAAGTCACCGATGAGAACAGGAACCCGGTCGGGATCCACTGGGCAGTGCAAATATCTTTGTAAATAAAACTACGTTTCTATATTTTATCCAGTGTCGACTCCACGTGTCCTTATTAAAGGTCAGTTTCCTGCTATCTGTAACTAAGAGTGGCGAAGTCTGAAGTTTGGGGCAGGCATCCGCGCTTATCTAAACGGAGGACAAAAGCACAGATATTCCTGGAATGGAGACTGAACAAAGAAACTGTTTGTGTAGAGTTTCATTATTGTAGTTCAGAGACATGTCTATGGCCTATTTCTATATCCTGATCTTGCACCTATTGTATACTGGCAGCATAAACTGATCATTTCTATCATATAGTGTTTATCACTTATCGTGCGTTACAAATCCTTCTGCTGACCATTGTTCAGCTCTGTGAATCCCCCCCCCCCCCCCCCCCCCCCCCCCCCCCCCCCCCCCCCCCCCCACCCCCCCCCCCCCCCCCCCCCCCCCCCCCCCCCCCCCTCCCTCCCCCGCTTGCATGATTCAATTCTTATCTTTGTAAACACATCCAGCCCCACACCAGCAATGTTTTTCTTTTCTGCGCCTGCACCTTCAACGCTGGAGTCCGCAGATATCTGCTCTTCGGCTTCTTCACTACCCAAGCCACATACTGCTTCTGGCAGACATCATTCACGGAAACCAGTTTCACCTCTCCGTCACTTCTCGAGGTTCCCACCGCCTCCTCCATGCTTCCAGAATGCCTGTTTGTCTTCAAACCAAAAACCCTTGTGAAACTTTGATGTCCTGTTTCAATGTAGAACATGAGCTTGAAACATTCCATGCTATCTGTCATCAAACCCATCGCTTTCACCTCCATAACATTGTCCACCGCATCTCTATTATGATCTCTCTGATTATGTGCATCATTCTGTGAAAATTTTATATGGACAGTGCTTCCCATTATCGTATACTGTTTAACCTCCTTTCAGTGGTCCAAAGGAAAATCATTTTTAAAAAAAATGTTTTTATTGAGGCATTTATAATTTTAACAATTTTCAAGAGAAAAAAACCCCAAAGTGAACAACACACACCCAACCAAACCCAGCCAACATGGCTTACATACACAGTTCCCCAACAAAGGAAAGTCATGATGACACTGTTTTCTGCTCAGTGTATTGGTGATGCTGGACGGAGATCTGCAGCTCCATCTAAGAACATAAGAACATAATAAATAGGCGCAGGAGTCGGCCATTCGACCTTAAAAGCCTGCTTCACCATTCAGTAAAATCATGGCTGTTCTTTTACCTCATCCCCATATCCCTTGATTTTCTTAGTATCCAAAACTGTGTCGACCTCTGTCTTGAATATACTCAATGGCTCAGGAGCCCCATCCCTTTAAGGTAGAGAATTCCAACGGTTCAGAAGCCTTTGAGTGAAGCAATTTCTCTTTATCCCAGTCCTAGGTTCTGAGACTGCGACCCCCTAGTTCTCGATTCTCCAACCAGGGGAAACATCCTCCCAGTGTCTACCCAGTCTACCCCTTATGGCCGCGTTTAGCAGACGTGCAAACCATGGGTGCAAATCCCATAATGGCTGTTAAATCTTGTGAGAGACTGAAAACGGGATTTGTGCTGGCGAGATTTCAGTTCTTCCCCACCTCATGCCCAGGAAGGGCGCGAGCCTGATTTGCAGAAATTAGCATTCATTATATCATTAGTGGGCTTGATGCCACTACTTCCGTCCTCAACGTATTTCCCCACCCAACTGGTGTGCCGTCACACCGGCGTGAATCACTACTGGTTTTCAAAAATAAAAACCAGTTGTATTAGCGCCGGCACCCTCGTTGTTGGAAGAGGTATTGACGACAGGGGGAATGGAGAAGGGGGTGGTGTCGGTGATCGATGGGGGGATTTGGTGGGAGGATAAGGTATCCTTGGACGGGATTAAAGCTAAGTGAGAGGAAGAGTTAGGGGAGGTTCTGGAAGACGATCTGTGATGTGAGGTGCTCCGGAGGGAAATGCCTCAACCTCGTGCACGAGTTTGGGATTGATACAGCTGCAGAAGGTTGTGTATCGGGCGTGCCTCACGAGGGCGAGGATGAGCCGAATTTTTGAGGAGGTGAGGGATGTATGTGAGCGCTGTGGGAGGAGCATGTTTTGGTCCTGCTGGAGGGAGGTCATCTCCAGGTGGTACATGTGAGTTTGGAGCCAGAGTTTGGAGGCGGTGCTGCAGGTGGAGTCTCTCGATGTTGGAGACATATCGGCGGTTGGAGTCTCTCGATGTTGGAGACGGAGCTGCAGGTGGAGTCTCTCGATGTTGGAGACGGAGCTGCAGGTGGAGCCTCTCGATGTTGGAGACGGAGCTGCAGGTGGAGTCTCTCGATGTTGGAGACGGAGCTGCAGGTGGAGCCTCTCGATGTTGGAGACCGAGCTGCAGATGGAGTCTCTCGATGTTGGACACGGAGCTGCAGGTGGAGTCTCTCAATGTTGGAGACGGAGCTGCAGGTGGAGTCTCTCGATGTCGGACCAGGAGCTGCAGGTGGAGTCTCTCGATGTTGGAGACGGAGCTGCAGGTGGAGCCTCTCGATGTCGGAGACGGGGCTGCAGGTGGAGTTTCTCGATGCTCGAGACGGAGCTGCAGGTGGAGTCTCTCGATGTTGGAGACGGAGCTGCAGGTGGAGTCTCACGATGCTCGAGACGGAAATGCAGGTGGAGTCTCTCGATGTTGGAGATGGAGCTGCAGGTGGAGTCTCTCGATGTTGGAGACGGAGCTGCAGGTGGAGCCTCTCGATGTTGGAGACGGAGATGCAGGTGGAGTCTCTCGATGCTCGAGACGGAACTGCAGGTGGAGTCTCTCGATGTTGGAGATGGAGCTGCAGTTGGAGCCTCTCGATGTCGGAGACGGAACTGCAGGTGGAGTCTCTCGATGTTGGAGATGGAGCTGCAGTTGGAGCCTCTCGATGTCGGAGACGGGGCTGCAGGTGGAGTCTCTCGATGTTGGAGACGGAGCTGCAGGTGGAGTCTCTCGATGTTGGAGACGGAGCTGCAGGTGGAGCCTCTCGAGGTTGGAGACGGAGCTGCAGGTGGAGTCTCTCGATGTTGGAGACGGAGCTGCAGGTGAAACCTCTCGATGTTGGAGACGGAGCTGCAGGTGGAACCTCTCGATGTTGGAGACGGAGCTGCAGGTGGAGTCTCTCGATGTTGGAGACGGAGCTGCAGGTGGAGCCTCTCGATGTTGGTGACGGAGCTGCAGATGGAGTCTCTCGAAGTTGGAGACGGAGCTGCAGGTGGAGCCTCTCGATGTTGGTGACGGAGCTGCAGATGGAGTCTCTCGAAGTTGGAGACGGAGCTGCAGGTGGAGCCTCTCGATGTTGGTGACGGAGCTGCAGATGGAGTCTCTCGAAGTTGGAGACGGAGCTGCAGATGGAGTCTCTCGATGTTGGAGACGGAGCTGCAGGTGGAGCCTCTCGATGTTGGTGACGGAGCTGCAGATGGAGTCTCTCGAAGTTGGAGACGGAGCTGCAGGTGGAGCCTCTCGATGTTGGAGACGGAGCTCCAGGTGGAGTCTCTCGATGTTGGAGACGGAGCTGCAGGTGGAGTCTCTCGATGTTGGAGTCGGAGCTGCAGGTGGAGTCTCTCGATGTTGGAGACGGAGCTGCAGGTGGAGGCTCTCGATGTTGGAGACGGAGCTGCAGGTGGATTCTCTCGAAGTTGGAAACGGATCTGCAGGTCGAGTCTCTCGATGTTGGAGAAGGAGCAGGTGGAGCCTCTCGATGTTAGAGACGGATCTGCAGGTCGAGTCTCTCGATGTTGGAGACGGGGCTGCAGGTGGAGCCTCTCGATGTTGGAGACGGAGCTGCAGGTGGACTCTCTCGATGTTGGAGACGGAGCTGCAGGTGGAGTCACTCGATGTTGGAGACGGGGCTGCAGGTGGAGCCTCTCGATGTTGGAGACGGAGCTGCAGGTGGACTCTCTCAATGTTGGAGACGGAGCTGCAGGTGGAGTCTCTCGATGTTGGAGACGGAGCTGCAGGTGGAACCTCTCGATGTTGGAGACGGAGCTGCAGGTGGAACCTCTCGATGTTGGAGACGGAGCTGCAGGTGGAGCCTCTCGATGTTGGAGACGGAGCTGCAGATGGAGCCTCTCGATGTTGGATACGGAGCTGCAGATGGAGTCTCTCGATGTTGGAGACGGAGCTGCAGGTGGAGTCTCTCGATGTCAGAACAAGAGCTGCAGGTGGAGTCTCTCGATGTTGGAGACGGAGTTGCAGGTGGAGTCTCTCGATGTTGGAGACGGAGCTGCAGGTGGAGTCTCTCGATGTTGGAGACGGAGCTGCAGGTGGAGCCTCTCGATGTTGGAGACGGAGCTGCAGGTAGAGTCTCTCGATGTTGGAGACGGAGCTGCAGGTGGAGCCTCTCGAGGTTGGGGACGGAGCTGCAGGTGGAGGCTCTCGATGTCGGAGACGGAGCTGCAGGTGGAGGCTCTCGATGTTGGAGACGGAGCTGCAGGTGGAGACTCTCGATGTTGGAGACGGAGCTGCAGGTGGACTCTCTTGGAATTGGAGACGGAGCTGCAGGTGGAGTCTCTCGCTGTTGGAGACGGAGCGGCAGGTGGGGTCTCTCGACGTTGGAGACGGAGCTGCAGGTGGAGTCTCTCGATGTTGGAGACGGAGCTGCAGATGGAGCCTCTCGATGTTGGAGACGGAGCTGCAGGTGGAGTCTCTTGATGTTGGAGACGGAGCTGCAGATGGAGTCTCTCGATGTTGGAGACGGAGCTGCAGGTGGAGTCTCTCGATGTTGGAGACGGAGCTGCAGGTGGAGGCTCTCGATGTTGGAGACGGATCTGCTGGTCGAGTCTCTCGATGTTGGAGTCGGAGCTGCAGGTGGACTCTCTCGATGTTGTAGACGGAGCTGCAGGTGGAGTCTCTCGATGTTCGAGACGGAGCTGCAGGTGGAGTCTCTCGATGTTGGAGACGGAGCTGCAGGTGGAGTCTCTCGATGTTGGAGACGGAGCTGCAGATGGTGTCTCTCGATGTTTGCGACGGAGCTGCAGGTAGAGCCGCTCGATGTCGGAGACGGGGCTGCACGTGGAGTCTCTCTCTGTTGGAGACGGAGCTGCAGGTGGAGCCTCTCTCTGTTGGAGACGGAGCTGCAGCTGGAGTCTCTCGATGTTGGAGAC